>NC_138732.1:6419954-6722660 GCF_965113295.1 Leuciscus leuciscus
AGTAAAAGCAGTGACATATTACAGATTATTACAATTTTAAAATGTAATTTATTCCTGTTATCAAAGCTGAATTTTCAGCATCATTACTCCAGTCTTCAGTGTCACATGATCCTTCAGAAATCAGTCTAATATGCTGATTTGCTGCTCAAGAAACATTTATTAAAACTCAAAAGGTTTGTTGAAAATGTATCAATATTTGCTCTCATTCTTAGTTTTAAAATGGCTTCCATTTGAATAAATTCTGCTTTATGCTTGAAAGTACTTTAGCAAAAGTTGTGACCACAGAATGATGGAGAAAAGACATTTAGGAATATTGCAATTCGAATTTATTTGCAAAAAGATGGTTTGTTTAAAAATTTATCAATATGTTCTCTCATTTTTAGTTAAAAATTGCTCCCATTTAAATGGATTATTAATTAATACATTTGAGTTTGATGGAATGCTTAAATTTTGCTTTATGCTTGACGACTCTCTGCATGTTCCTTTTCTTTCTGTTGATTTTAGAGTACTTGAGTAAATCTCAACCACAAAATGACAGAGAAAATCATTTTAGGAATATTACAATTAGAATTTCTTTGCAATCTATAATTGAACCATGGAAACGAAACAAGGAACATAAAGGAAACCTTTTTATATCCGTCTGAGAGCATGTTCCCCATCGTGTGCACCAGAAAGGAGAACTCTGGACGCTTCTCAAACTTCTCATCCCAACATTTCCTCATGACCTCATAACTGCAGAGGAACAAACCATCAGCCTTCAATCCGAACCCACCATCACCACATTTATTTAGAGATGCCATAAGAAATTTCCAAAAGCACAATGGCTGTGTTTTAAACAGACAACCCAGTCTGTTACTGAGCACAATCTTAATTACTGTATGAATATACAAAACAAGGATAAATGCAATAATAAGCATGCAAGCCTATATGTTTATGTAATTGTATGCAAACGTACATGTCCTCGTTGGCGTATGAGGGTTTGGCCATGCGGTAACCTCTCTTCAGAGCGCTGTAAAACAACTCGTTCATCGGCAGGTCTGGATACGGGGTTCCTCCTGCAAAGTCAGCCATAAAGAGAGCTTTTCATTTCACATTTCACTCGCATAAAACAGGAACAATCCTGTATTTGTAAAAGCAGTTTTTGCTAATTCATCAGTGAGCAGTTATGTGCCTAAAATGGATCGTTTTAAATCTCGAATAAAAGAACAGCAAACATGCCTTATGAAAGAATTGCTAACACTTTACAATAAAGTCTTGGTAGTTAATGCATTGAACTAACACTGAAATTAATTCTAATGCATTCTTTAATCTTCAAATCAAAAGTATCAGTTCATGTTATCATTAAATAATATTAACAAACAATGAAAAGCTGAATTTGTATTAACGGACATTAACAAAGATTAATAAATACTAATGACAAATGCATTGCTCAATTGTTAGTTAAGGAATGCATTAAGTCACATTAACTAATAGGACCCGATAATAAAGTGTTGCCAAAGAATTCTTATAATCATATAAAATGGATGTCATTGCTAATAGTGACATGTATACAGTATCAACTGTGTATAGGTTTCACACTATGAAATGTATTATTTAAGCACAGACCTGAATAAGTAAGGAAAATAAGGAAATATACATTTATACAATATCTCTGTTAGGATACTGGCTGCCCAAAGTAAAAGTCTCTACATAACATTGCATCAGATTTATGCATTTGGCAGATGCTTTTATCCAAAGCTTGCATTCAAGCTATATTTTCTTTCCCTTGGGAATCAAACCCATGACCTTGGAGTTGCCAGACCATGTTTTTTCAGGTACAATATATAGTATAAGGAACCTCATCAATGTTCATTTCTAATTGGGGATTAACATTTAATGTTTAAATACACAAAAAAACATGAGTGCATAGACAGTCAAGAGAAAGAATAAGTGAACGGACTCACCCAGAGTGAAAATCTCCCACAGTAAGATGCCGTAAGACCAGACGTCACTCAGAGTGGTGTACAGGTTATGAAAGATGCTCTCCGGCGCCATCCACTTCAGAGGAAGAAACGTCTGCAGAGAAACACACACCGTTTCATTTTAAAATCACAACTATGACACATGTTTGAATGAATGTGTTGAGGGATCTACGTACGCTGCCTTTGGAGATGTAGTTGTTGTCGTGCATGATGTCTCTGGCCAGTCCAAAGTCACAGATCTTGGCCAGTTTGCCCTCGCAGATCAAAACGTTTCTTGCTGCCAAATCTCGATGGACACACTGACAGAGACACAGAAAGATGTGCTTTACTTTGCAAAGAAAAAAAATGAGACACTTTCTCTAGATCAGCAAAAAAAAAAAAATACTCAGCAGATTGAAGGATAATCAAGACATTGTCCTACAGACGGGATGCATTTCCCATTTACAACAGTAGATGGTGATGTATGTTTTCATACTGGCCAGGGTTATTATATTTAACTAAAACCAAGGCAAAAACTTTAATAATTAACTGTAATACTTTAAATACTTAACCTTTTTAAAAACACTTAAACTTAAATTTTATGTCAGCTAGTTCCCAAAGCAACATTCTCATTTTCATTTAAATATAAATATAAAATGAATAAAAAAAACTATAATATAGACAGATGTGACAAAAAACAACTAATAAAAATGCCAAAACTCAACAAAATTACTAATGCAAATTGTAAATTACAAAATAATTCAAAATATTAATAAAATGTATCTCAATGCTACTAAAATAACATGCTACTAACATATTAAAACATGCCTGACAGATTCTTCCGAGTGGAACGGTGAGTATTAGTAAGTGGACTGATATTATTTTATCATGTTAGGTCTAATGTTTTGCAGGTCAACAGTTTTAGTACCGTAGCTATTGCAGATACTCACGTTCTTTGAGGCCAGGAACTCCATGCCTTTGGCCACCTGGTAACTGAAGCCAACGAGGTCACTGTAGCTCAGAACCGGAGAATCACTGATGACCAGAGAATGATCCACCCTGTGACCTGTGACACACACAAAATAAATCATAAATTTTCTTTCTTAGTATTTTGTCTTTTTTTCTAGTACAAATGTCGAATTATTCTTAAAGTGCCCCTATTCTGCTATTTTAAAGGCTCCTAATTTTGTTCTGGAGTCTCCTACAATAGGTTTACAGGTTTACTGTACATGCATTCAAGGTCAAAAAACACTTTTGTTTTCTCATAATATACAGTGCAGCATCACCTCTTTTCTCACAGTGTCTGAAACGGTTCAATAAAGGATTCAGTCTCTCTAAAGCCCTCTTTTCCAAGAGATTCAATGCTCTGATTGGTCAGATGGCCCAGTCTGTTGTGATTGGCCGACAGCTCACAGCGCGTGTCAGAGACGAAACACCCATTACCATCTCTGAAATTCAGGCAATAACTGCATTTTTCTCCATTTCTTTGATCTTTGAAACTTGGCAGACCTTTTACATTCACAAACAGCCATTACACAGGTAATATGTGACCCTGGACCACAAAACCAGTCACATAGGTCACAATTTTGAAATTGAGATTTATACATTATATGAAAGCTGAATAAATAAGTTGTTAGTGTAGGACAATATTTGGTCGAGATAAAATGTTTTATATATTTACGGTAGGAAATTTACAAAATATCTTCATGGAACATGATCTTTACTTAATATCCTAATGCTTTTTGGCATAAAAGAAAAATCGATAGTTTTGACCCATACAATGTATTGTTGGCCATTGCCACAAATATACCCGTGCAACTCGTGACTGGTTTTGTGGTCCAAGGTCACATATCGGTAATTTCAGGAGAAAAGCATAATAAGGCCACTTTAAATCAATATACATTTACTTGAGAAGCAAAATGGCTGAAAAATCTAAATTAAGTTTTGATAACTTTGACTTTATGGCTAAAACAAGATTTTTATTTTATTTTTTTATATAATTTTTTTCTTTTCTTGTTTTAAGCATAAACGATTAGTTTTGAAATTTAAGAAAAAAAAAAAAAAATCTTGATCAGTGATCACTACCACTGTCCTGTTTTATCAGGGCTTTCTACGTCCAAGAGACGCTGAACTCATCCTGACATCCTCTCAGCTAAAATTAAAACACGTCTCAAGAAATACTCAAACAATTAATCAATGTAGAAATATACAATGAGACTTTTTAGTCTTGATTTAAATAGCGCAGAAACCTCAAGCGTTTCACTTTCCTTAAGTTATTCGGACATCCTGTCAGATGAGGAAGTGAAGCATTAATGAGCATTATGAAAGAGATCTCTGTCACACAGACTCTGTCTGTGCGCCTCAACCTGAAGACCTCACAGCATCACAGAGCCAAAGATGACACAGCGAGCACAGAGGCATGATGGGAGCTTCAGGATGTTAGCTCTATTTCTCTGCAGAAGGTTTCAGTGTCTGCACAACTAGACAAAACCTTACAGTCTTACATCATGTTGTGAACTTCCACTTTCTGAATCACCACAATATGACAATATTAAAATTAAAGTATAAATAAAGACTGTTGAAACATACTGAACTGTTACATTTCGTGTAACTAATTACATGAATTATATGCAAATTCATGAAGATTAACCAGATGTGGCAGTGCTGCTAATAAATCCTGTGATCGACATTTGGCATTTCAGCAAATATTGAAATTATTAATAAATGCAATGCAATTAAAAATGCAAAAGTGCAATTGAGTGCAAAAATGCAATTAATATATACTCTCTCTCTCTCTCTCTCTCTCTCTCTCTCTCTCTCTCTCTCTCTATATATATATATATATATATATATATTTTTTTTTTTTTTTTAACCAATATTCTTCCAAAATAAAAGCTAGAGGTTTTGAAATGTTAAAAACTTGAGGGTTTGAAAATTTTTAAGTGAAGGATTTAAGAATAATAAGAATAATAAATATTGTTAACATAGTGTAAAATATTTTTTTTATATATAATTTTTAAAAAATCCAGTACAAATGTAATGTACAGCAGTAATATATTTATGTCTTCATTTTTATTAGAGTTCAAACTAATATTATGAATAATAATAATAATAATAATAAAGACTGAAATGTCTCTATAATAATAATAAATAATGAAAAGGTCTCATTTTCATGAGATAAAATCTAACATCGCTGTTAGAATTGCCATTTATGTAAAAAAAAAAATATATATATATATATATATAATAATAATATTTTTGTCCAAGTTGTGCCACTCAAAAACAATCAAAATAAAACATTTTACAGAAAAAATATCAAATATTTTATCTGTCATGTCATGTGACCATTAACCAACATCAGATAACCCTGAACATGCAAATGTGTTATAAAATGATTTAAATATTACCTTAAAATCTCAACAGGTATTGAAATAAATATTTGACATCTAAGGTTTGAAGTCGAGTTGGAGGACTGTAGACAGCGGGGGGGAGTGTGTACCTTGCTCCTGGTAGATGTCCTGCTGGTACGGGGACTCGTAGGGTGACGGCTGGATATCTGCATACTTGATCGAGTCTGCGAGCTCCTGCATCGGGACATATTCCATCTGCTCGTCTTTAGTCATGTCCATATATCCTCCATCACTCTCGCTGCCAAACGACACATATCTGCAGAGCACATCAATACAACCTGATTACATCAGTCTTACGTTATCTAATGTTATAGTCAAGCATGATTAATATTCACCATTTTTAGACATACATAATCGGTCAAAAGTTTGGAATAATTAACATTTGTTAATGCTTTTGAAAGAAGTCTCTTAGGTTCACTAAGACTGCATTTATATGACCAAAAATACAGTAAAAACAACAATACTATAAAATATTATTAAAATTTTAAAGAACTGATTTCTAATTTGGTGCTCAATAATTTCTTATTATTATTATAAAAATTTAGAATTTTAGTGGAAACTGATGCACTTCTTCAGTTTTTCAGAGATAAACATCTTTTGTAAAGAAATGTCTTTACTGTCACTTTTGATTTTTGAATAAATTACATTTTTAAAATATATTCAAATAGAAAAAAAGTTATTTTAAATTGTAATAATATTTCACAATATTAGTGTTTCACTGTATTTTTGATCAAATAAATGTAGCCTTGGTGAGCAGAAGAGACTTCTTTCAAAAACATTAACAATTCTTCCAGTCTTTTGACCGTTAGTGTCTATGTGTAGAATAATGAAATCACATATTCATTTGAGAAATAAAAAAAGCTGTTAATTCGGCTGTAATTCTCGTACTCTTTCCCGGTTGACACGTCACTATCGTTACAGATCAGGCTGCCGTTGGTGATGTGGTTCTTGTCGGCGTAGGACTGGAGGAAGCTGTTCTTGTTCCTGTGCAGGTAGTCCACCAGATCGCCATAGCGACAGTATTCTGTCACCAGATATAATGGACCTGCGTAAAAAATTAAGATACAACCTGAAAAGACATCTCAGAACAAAAGGTCTGATCTAAAGAGATCAGTGGCTTTAAACATCGAGATTGTTTAGGCTAATAAACTATATTACTTTGGAGAAAAGGTGTCTGCTTTCAACTAGTGTTCATTTTGCCAGTTATTTTTTTATTTAGTCTCAGTCCTGTATTAATGTACTTTTTAGTTGTCATTATATTTAGTCAACCTTGTCCTGTTTTTGTTTGGTCACGTTTTATTCGACTAAATGTCTTAGTTTTAGTTGATGAATAGCATAGTTCCACATCATTCTCCTACGCTGTTGACATGGTAAACACAGTCCAGCGCTTCTTGGTTCTACGTCAGCTCACTATTGGCCGGCTCCTGCGTCAGCATCATATGCATGTGTCGTGGTGTTCACATGACCAGTGTCAGCCAATAAAGAGCCTACGTTCTGACGTAGAACTAGGAAGCGCTGCACTGTTTACACTACGCCAACAGCTTAGAAAGATTACGTGGAAGAGAAGAGATTGTTGAATAACGCTGTTATTTTTGCGGGTTTTTGCGCACAAAAAGTATTCTAAAGTCACTTTATAAAACATTAAGGTTGAACCAGTGTAGTCACATGGACTATTTTAACGCTATCTTAACTATCTTTCTGGGCCTTGAAAGTTGCAATGAAGTTGCAGTCTATGGGGAGCTCTCGAATTTCATCAAAAATATCTTAATGTAAATCATCTGTTTTGCAAAGATGAACGAAAAAGCTAGAGGATTTGAAATGTTAAAAAACTTGAGGGTTTGAACATTTTAAAGAGAGGTCTTAGTTGGTATCAGCAACAGCAATCTCATGAAAAGGTCTCATTTTCATATGAGATAAAATATTACATCGCTGTTAAAATTGTTAAAATAATATTTTTGTCCAAGTTGTGCCACCCTAATTCATTTAAAAAACAAAACAAAAAAAACAATCAAAATAAAACATTTGCTACAAATGAAAAAAGAAAAAAAGAAAGAAACAAATTCAAATATTGTATCTGTCATGTCATGTGACCATTAACCAACATCAGATAGCCCTGAACATGCAAATGAGTTGTAAAATGATTTAAATATTACGACATGAGGGTGAGTAATTATTGACAGAAATGTCCTTTTTGGGTGAACTAACCCTTTAACATCTGGCAACCACAAGCATGAAAGCTTGTAGAATTTATTTACATTTTTAACTACATTTTAGTTTTGTCTTTTTTAGCCAACGATATTGTTGATATAATCACAGTTATCATGTGGTCTCATCATCGTCTCATCTTAGTTACAGAAAAAGAGGTTGTGAACGAAATGAACACTACTTTCAACAACCCTCGACCGTGTGCTGGGTGAGTGCTTGAGTTGTTTGCTCACCTTGTTTGGTGCAGGCGCCCAGCAGGTTGACGATGTTCAGGTGAGGACCCAGGTGACTCATGATCTTGAGTTCAGACATCAGAGCTTGTGTCTCGCTTCTCCGTGCCGTCGCTTCAGTGACGAGAGAACACGAATGACTACAACCAATCAATCACACTCACATACCTGTGCTTAAGTGTGTGTTTCACACGTACATTTGAGCATTTTCACCGCCACTTTAGTGGTGGTTTGGGAACGGCTGAGACCATGCGCCGTCGCCTCGACAACACGCCCAAACGCTCCAGATCCCAACGTGCGACCTGAAGAAACAGATACATGTCAGTAAACAAAACACCTGGACATACAAACACTCAGAGCCCTATTTTAACGATCTGAAACGCAAGTATCAAACGCGAAACGCAAGTAACTTTGTGGGCGGATCTCGGGCGCTGTTGCTATTATACCGGCGGGATAAATGACTCTTGCACCCGACGCAAATCTAAAATGGGTTGGTCTGAAGTAGCTTCATTACTCATAGGTGTGGTTTGGGCGTAACGTGAACTAGCGTCATCTCACATTCCCTTTAAGAGCAGCTGCGCTTGTTCCATGGCGGATTGCTATTTTAACAGCGGATTTGCCAGGCGCACGGCAGGAGCGGTTCACAGCCGAGGAGACCGACGTTCTCGTCAGGGCCGTAAAAGACAGAAAAGTGACATTTTATGGGGATGGAGAAACCCACCCAAATTAGCTTCGGTTAAACTGGCGTATAATAATTTGGGTAAATGTGTAAGCTAGATTTATGCCTATTTTTTCACATCTTCATGGACAATGATTTCCCTCATGTGGAATATTTTTCCTTGTAATTATGTATGGTTTGCAAAAATGCTATGTGTAGATGAGAGAAGCAAAGTTTATACTCGTTGTGCACACGCTACATTATGGCCAAGCATGCGCCCTTAATAGCATCTGAACGCGCCACTGAAAACGCGCCACTGACTTTAGACAAGGTTTTTCCTGGTCTGTGGCGGAATTGTTTTCTGAAACTGCAAAATAGCACCAGGGAACGTTTTCGCTGGAACACGCCTCCTCTTTGCGCTGAACCACCTCCGGGAGCGCAAGTTCATTCCCTAATTTACCGACGTGCGTCTGTGGAGGGAAAAGTCCGCTGTGCGTCGGGTGCAAAATAGGAATGATACATGCGTCGCTGTACAAAGTCAACAGTGTGTCCTGTTCTCACCCAGAACCAGACTGTCCCGTGGCATCTCCCAGGCCAGGTCATAAGGCAGGTGAATGGGGTCAACGTAGATGTACTCGTGTCCATCTAAACTGACTGATTCAATGACCTTCCACCTGATTTCATACCGTGGCTTCTGCAGGAAGAACAATATAGAGTTTCAGTTTAACAATGTTAAATCTGTAGCAGTCAGACAGGATGTGATGTCACTGACCTTCCTCCACACAGCGATGAGGATGATGATGGAGATGATGACGATGACCACCAGTGCTAAGACAGCAGCCAGAACTGCCACCTGAGAAAACAACGCTGGACAGAAAAGATGAAAGTTATGTACTCAAAATCTTCATATAAAACACATTAAATACTGATTCTTACAGCTGAAGTGACTTTATTTTATTCACCTTCATACAGAAACACTTTTCACCATCCAATCAATTAATAAATGGACATCAAATCGTTTTTTAAAAATAAAAACAATTAATAAATTATTTATTTACGGTTAAATTAGGTTTTTGGTTGTATTTTCAGTCACCTGTCATTTAGAGACATGTTGAATTATATCACCCTGATTTTATCTTGATAGACAGAATTAAGAGCTGTACTATATTTTTCCGCTCTCTGAATATCCAGCTTCATTCTCAAATAAAAAAATAATAAAACATTTTTGGATGTATTTTCAATCACTTGTCACATAGAGACAGATTTCACTATTCAGTCAATTATTGATGGATAAAACTATTTCCTGTGCTATTTTTTTTGCATTGAATATCCATTTCACTTATGTCAATATGTCAAATAGGAAAGTAAAATTGGACAATACGGAAGGTTCATGTTGACTTTAAATCAAGACAACTAGGCTCCATGCCAAATACACTGTAAATAAGAAGTGATTCTTGGTTTCCTGTTATATGATGAGGAACTAGTTGAACTGGAGACAAGATATGAAATCAGTCAACAATATTAATACAAACAAAACCTCAATTCATAAACAAATTAATTAAGAATGCTGAAATGGGCACTAAGTAGTTTTAATAAAATTAAAAATTAAATACAATTTTGTTATGTATTTTTAATCATTTGTCACATAGAGACCCGTTTCACAATTAAATCAATTACTGTTCTTTCCTATTTTTTTTTCTCATATCCATTTCACAGAAAAATATGTCATATTAGGAAAGTTTATTGAGACAAAAGTGACGGTTCATGCTGTCTTTAAATCAAGGCAGCTAGGCTCATATATAAATCTGTAGGCCCATACAGAGAGTCAATAAGGAGTGTTTCCTGCAGCTTTGGCAGGTGTTTGTGTTTCTGGGTTTTCTCACGGCTGAACCAGTATCAGGTTCTCAATGAGCTCAACGGGTTTCACGCCACATGCATGGTGCTAATGAAAGCAGTCCTAGAGGATCATGGGATTAAATCCAAAGTCACTCTGTGTTTGATCTCCACGGGTGCTGCTCCATTCAGCAGATCCTCATTTCACACATTCACACAGAGGCTTTAACACCCTCCACACACACACACACTCATTGTACTCACTGTTGTTGACCAGTCTGATGTCTCTGGCTCGAGCTCCTCTCTCATTGCTGGCCTCACAGCGGATGGTGACCAGCTGCGGCCGGAGGAGGGTCACCTGACTGTGCACTTGATGGATCTTGCGTGTGTTGTTGTAGGTGACATTAGTCTGAATGGAGACACTCTCGGGATCCTCCACCAGGGGGCTCCACACAGCGCTTCTGTTACTGCACCTAATGACAACAACACAATGAGTAAGCTCAGACAGGAATGCTAGGCTGAATCCGAAATCGCCCCCTATACCCTCAAACAGGACATTATTTGAGGGGACAGCCATTTGTACTGGTGTCCGAAACCATAGTGGACGTTATTAAGTGCACTCATTCAATCCCACATTGCACTGCAATAAGGAGTGTACAACAGCTGTATGCGCAACAGCTGTCCGAATTCACTCGCTCTTTTTCATTCACTCCTTCAAGTGAACAGTATTAGTGGACTAACGTAGGGAATAGTGATTGAGGATTTAGGGAACGATTTCGGATTCAGCCCTAGTGTACTGATTACCGCATACTGTGCAGTATATACTGTATGTAGTATGCAATGTGTTGTCACATGACCTCATCACATTGCATGTTTCAATTAAAGAGTCTTAAGTTGTCATCATAATGTAGTTATTTTACATTATTAGTTCAATTTTGTGTAATAAAGTATACAGATTACTGCATATTCTGCGGTATATACTGTACACTACCTACTTTAAAATATGAAGCAGAATGTACGCCATTAGAACAAACCCAAACACATCAAAAAGTGAAATCTGAACATTAAATATAATGCATTCTTTAACAAAACTCACAAGGACCATTTTCAAACCAGAACAAACACACACAATACACCTGCATTATATCTGCTTGCATGCTTAATTCCTGAGTTCTATCTATCTGATCCCTCATAAGTGTGCTTCACCCATGAAGAAAGTGTCTTGTGAGGTGTGTGGTAATGGCCGTTAGAGCATATATGTTATATATTATTCATACAGAAGTATTTCTGTGCAGCTCTTTGGTGTTTTAATCGTTTGGATGATGTACAGACCCACTCTTCACACAGTGATGGACAGACACTTCCTGCTCAACTGTTTGTCCTTGAATACACTGTACATTACGCTGATGTGTGTTTATGTAATGCTTTCTGAGAGTACTGTGCAAACTCATCATGTTCATATTAACTCGTCTCTCAAAAACAGCTCATATTAAATATGAATGAGAGTCATTAGAGGGAAAATATCTATCTATCTATCTATTTATCTATCTATCTATCTTTCTATCTATCCATCCATCCATCCATCTATCCATCCATCCATCCATCCATCCATCCATCCATCCATCCATCCATCCATCCATCCATCCATCCATCCATCCATCCATCCATCCATCCATCCATCCATCCATCCATCCATCCATCCATCCATCCATCCATCCATCCATCCATCCATCCATCCATCCATCCATCCATCCATCCATCTATCTATCTATCTATCTATCTATCTATCTATCTATCTATCTATCTATCTATCCATCTCTCTATTCATCTCTCTATCCATCTCTCTCTCTATCCATCCCTCCATCCATCCATCCATCCATCCATCCATCCATCCATCCATCCATCCATCCATCCATCCATCCATCCATCTGTCTATCTACCCGTCTGTCTATCTCTCCATCTATCTATCCATCCATCCATCCATCAATTCATCCATCTCTCTATCTGTCTGTCTGTCTGTCCGTCCGTCCAACAAATACACCATGATGATGATGATGATGATGACGATGATAATGATGAAGGTGTGGTATTACTTGGTCATGCTGTCACAGCTGAACCACTGAACGCTGGGAGACGGCACCCCCTCCGCCACACAGGTGACCGCATGCTTCTTCCCAGGCAGGTGATGGTCAGAGAGCTCAGTTATCTGAGGAGGAACTACAGAAACAAGTACATTAATGCAAACAAAAACCTCAAAGAAATGAACAATACATAAATAAATACATTAAATTTAAATAAATGTTTAAATACAATCAATAAATCATTTGTTTATTAATTAAATTAAATTAAACTGATTAAATATTGAATAATAAATGAAACTATTTCAATATTAACATTTACTCATTCAGCAGATGCTTTTATCCAAAGTGACTTAAAAATGAGCAATACAACAAGCAAGTCATCTTAAAGAGGCAATAAACACGAGAAGTACCAGCAATTCAACATTTCAAACATCGTCCACAATAATATAAACCAGAACAGGGAGGAATTAAGGAACAGTAAAAGCATCGAAGATTTAAAAAAAAAATATTATAAATTTTTTTTCATTTATTTTTATTAGTTAAATTAAACTAATTAAATATTAAATTCGATATTAAATTAAATTACACTCATTCATAATTAAAAATTAAATCAAAGTAATTATCAAAAAATGTATACAAGTTAAGTTAAGTTAAGTTAAGTTAAATGTCAGCAGGTCAGCAGCTGGTATTATTCTTGGTGTACGCTTAAATGAAAGACCAGCACGGGTGTCTGTTTTCAGGAAATGGGGGCGGCGTGTAAAAGGATGTCAAACTGTCTCACCTTTCACCTCTAGGTCAAAGGTCATCTCTTTAATGTCATCTTCATTTTGGATGCTAACAGTGTAGAGACCCATCTGCTCCAGTCGGATCCTGACCAGGGTCAAAGTGCTGACAAACCTGCATCAGATCCAGAGGACACATCTAATATCCTGTGGAAAGGTTTAATGTTGTTTAATGGAGGCTCTGTGTTGAGAGGGCTCATTACCGGGTCTCCTGTTCCTGTCTCGTGTTGTGTCCTCTAATAACAGTGCCTTCTTTAGACCAGCGAACGACGGGTTTGGGATACGCCTCGATCTCAACCTTTAACTCCACGTTTTCTCCCGGGTGCGCCGAGATGTTCCTGTCCAGATGTGAAGTAAGAGCCACGAAACCTCTTTCTACAGACAGACAGATGAAAATCACAGTCCATTCATACAAATGGTGCAGGAAGAGTTTATACACTGAAGTTCAAGGCTAACTATTAGCAATAGTATTATATTATATACAATACTGTTTAAAGTTTGGGGTCGGCAAAACAATTTTTAAAGGGTTATTTCACAGCTGGAAAGATGAATGTGTATTTAAATTGGGGCATTTATGTAGTAGAAATGTGAAATTATTTTAGAAGATGGAGCCTTCTAGACTGAGGAAAGCCAGGAAATGTATTTTTGGCTCATGTGGATGAAAGACAACAACTCCCAGAATGCACTTGCTTTGGTGCCCTATGAGGACACTCCCAAGCCACGCCTACCGGTTACAGAGGGCAGTATCGGGAGAAATTATACAACTAGGCTACTAGTCGACTCAAAACTGAAAAGACGCCGTTTTATCGTGAGATCCCCCTATGGGCGGGTTGAACACATGCGGAACGAGCTCCTCCTACTGGCTGTAGTCTCTCGCTAAATGACGATTTTTGCGTCATCAGAGGTTTTTTCCAGACACACAATACAGAAATCTCTCATCTCAGGGGGACATGAGGGAGGGAAGCACGGTCATTCGAAAATACTACCGGGTTTCTACTGATACAAAGCTTAATGCTAATCGGTGAAGTATCCCTTTAAAGAAAGAAATTATTTTTATTCAGCAAGAATACATTAAATCGATCAAAATTGACAGCGAAGACTACCCTGGAAATCCAGAGTTCTCGCGAGAGCACAAGTTGAATTTGCTCAACGAGATTACTCTGGTGTTGAGTGATGATTCTCATTAAATATGCCCTTGTATCCGAGCTGCACCAATCACATCGGGTTATCTGATATAGGCGGGCCAGAGGCGAGCTTAACAGATGACGACAACGCTGTGACGTCGAAGTCATTAGTAAACATTGCAAGATGGCTATGAATGAACACCAGTTGTTTGAAAAGGCTTTGGCCGCTATAATGAACGAGTTAGACTTGGCTTTTTATCTAAAACAGGAACAGAAGACGGCGCTCAAATCGTTCCTTTGTAAGAAGGGCGTTTTTGCTGTTTTGCCGACCGGAACAAAAAAACATTAAAACAAAAATCCAGAAAATCACATTGTATGATTTTTAAATAATTAATTTGCATTAAGTATTTGATCACCTACCAACCAGTAATAATTCCGGCTCTCACAGACCTGTTAGTTTTTTTTTATGAAGCGCTCCTGTTCTCCACTCATTACCTGTATTAACTGCACCTGTTTGAACTCGTTACCTGTATAAAAGATACCTGTCCCCACACTCGATCAAACAGACTCCAACCTCACCACAATGGCCAAGACCAGAGAGCTGTGTAAGGACATCAGGGATAAATGTAGACCTGCACAAGGCTGGGATGGGCTACAGGGACAATAGGCAAGCAGCTTGGTGAGAAGGCAACTACTGTTGGCGCAATTATTAGAAAATGGAAGAAGTTCAAGATGACGGTCAATCTCCCTCGCTCTGGGGCACCATGCAAGATCTCATCTCGTGGGGCATCAATGATCATGAGGAAGGTCATGATCGCAAGGTCCCCCTGCTCAAGCCAGCACATGTCCAGGCCCGTCTGAAGTTTGCCAATGACCATCTGGATGATCCAGAGGAGGAATGGGAGAAGGTCATGTGGTCTGATGAGACAAAAATAGAGCTTTTTGGTCTAAACTCCACTCGCCGTGTTTGGAGGAAGAAGGATGAGTACAACCCCAAGAACACCATCCTTTCCGTGAAGCATGGAGGTGGAAACATCATTCTTTGGGGATGCTTTTCTGCAAAGGGGACAGGACGACTGCACTGTATTGAGGGGAGGATGGATGGGGCCATGTATCGCGAGATCCTGGCCAACAACCTCCTTCCCTCAGTAAGAGCATTGAAGATGGGTCATGGCTGGGTCTTCCAGCATGACAACGACCCAAAACACACAGCCAGGGCAACTAAGGAGTGGCTCCGTAAGAAGCATCTCAAGCTCCTGGAGTGGCCTAGCCATTCTCCAGACCTGAACCCAATAGAAAATCTTTTGAGGGAGCTGAAAGTCCGTATTGCCCAGCGACAGCCCCGAAACCTGAAGGATCTGGAGAAGGTCTGTATGGAGGAGTGGGCCAAAATCCCTGCGGCAGTGTGTGCAAACCTGGTCAAGAACTACAGGAAACGTATGATCTCTGTAATTGCAAACAAAGGTTTCTGTACCAAATATTAAGTTCTGCTTTTCTGATGTATCAAATACTTATATCACGCAATAAAATGCAAAATAATTACTTAAAAATCATACAATGTGATTTTCTGGATTTTTGTTTTAGATTCTGTCACTCACAGTTGAAGAGTACCTATGATAAAAATTACAGACTTCTACATGCTTTGTAAGTGGGAAAACTTGCAAAATCGGCAATGTATCAAATACTTGTTCTCAAAATATTATATGTTGATATTTCACAATATTACTGTTTTTACTGTATGATACTTTATTTTTGTTTTACTTAAATAAATGCAGCCATGGTGAGCATAAGAGACTTTTCAAAACCATTAAAAAAATCTTACCAACGGCAAACTTTCGAATGCTGGTGTCAAATCCAAATTATGAAATACTGAGCAGGACAGAATGGGTTTAGCTTGCTGATCTTCTTACATAATCTATTTAATATTCCATAAGTGTGCACTCACTCACGGCTGATAGATCATGATCTAAATGTTCAGGTCCTAAAAGCACTTTCTTCATAAACGTTGCAGCATCCTGTGTGTTGAGGCAAAATGCTGCATGTGCAAATGCTGCTGACACTTTAACAAAGATCTGCATTGATCTACATCAGTTCCTCTGACTCTCGTTCCTCAAGGGTTCCTGTCTACGGCCGTTTGGATGCTGTGGTTTCATAATGTTAAATATAAACATAACTTACTCCCTTCAGCAGAAGGTCTGCATTCACACGCATCGTGACGGAGCACAAATATCACAGCCAGTTTTCCATCACAGGAGATGCTGTGAGAGTGAGGGCTTGTTTTAAAGCGAGGAATGCTGATTCAATTAGCGTTTGCATCAAAGCATCATTGAAAAGAAGCCACGCAGATTTCTGAGCTCATGCACACATCAGATGATGAAGACCGCTCTTCAACAGCTCTGCTTTTACCAGAAAACTGAGCAAATGGTTATTTTAGCATTTGAGATACTATTATAGCTTTTATTAATATTTTGAATTAGTTTTTATTTTTGTATTTTCTGCTTTTATTTTAGTAAAAGTATTTTAGTATTTTAGTTATTTGTGTTTTTTTTGTATTTTTATTAGTTTTAGTTTGTTTTTTTAATACGTCTCTATATATTTTTTTTTCCAGTTTTAGTTACTTTAGTACATTAATCTAAATGAAAATGTTTTATAAAACATTTTAGAATAAAATAACATTAATAATAGAATTAAATATTATACAAAATAATTAAATAAGTAAATATCGTTTTGTTTTTAATACATCTATATATTTTTATTTTATTTCATTTTTAGTTATTTTAGTATATCAAGCTAAATCTAAATGAAAATACTGTATAAAACATTTAAAAAATAAAATAATAACATTAATAATACAATTTTAAATTATACAAAATAATTACCTAATATAGTAAATAATCGTTTAAATTTTTTATTTCAGTTAAAGTTCATTTTAATTTCTGAAACTTTCATTTCAAATAGCATACGTTTTGCATGTTTTAACTTTTAATTTAATTTGAAAACAATTTACATTTATGCATTTGGCAGACGCTTTATCCAAAGTGACTTACATTGCATTTAAAAGTACACATTTTACATTCTTATCAGTTAAATTTTTACTCAGAAATTGTTAGAATAATAACCCTGTTGCTGACATTCACTGATACGAGTAGCCAAACTTTATGATGTGCATTTATAGACAGAATAATGTAAACCTAATGAATCTGCTGTGTGATATCTGAACGGTGTCTTACCCAGAACGGTGATGTCAATACTGGCTGAAGCTGTGTGTTCCCCCACACCCTCATGCACGTGACAAACATACTGTCCTGATCTGGCCAGCGAGATGTCCGTGATGTTGAGACAGGACCGCATGCTCATGGACGACAGGACGTCAGTCAAGGGCTCAATGCCCCCCTCCTGAGAGTCAAAAATTGGGGTTTGCATCAGTGTCAGAAATTTACTTTTAAATTGAGACAATTTTTGCAGAGATATACACACTGCCTATATTCTGTATATATATTATACTGCATATATTGTGGCGGGAGGAGCAAACGATAGACACCGTGGGCATGGCGTCAGCCCTCAGAGAGGTGTTTATTAACATAAAAATAAACATAAAATGACCAAAAAAATTCCAAAAAGGGGAATAAAGTGTCCATGAGGATAAGGGGATCCAAAAAACAGGGAATCTGGTGTCCTTGCTGTGCTGGGGCATGTGACAAAGCGATTAAATTGCGAAACATTTATTTCCAACTCATTATTGTTGACTTGTTTAGCAGAATAAATTTCTAAACTATCTTAAATCGAGAAATATTTACTTCAGAAGGAGAATGACATATTAAGTCTTGTTTTCTGAGAAGTAAAAAATGTATTGAGTTAATACTTTAAAAGAAATTGCCTAAAAACTTGATTATTTTTCGGATTTTTAAGCATAAAGTCACTTAATTTTGATACATTATAAAAAACAAGATTTTAAATCTTGTCATTTTGCATCTAAAGTAAATTTATCTTGATTTAAGAATGTTTAGATATTAAAATCCTCAAAAATTCTGTGATATTCATTATGCTGATGTGCATAAACTACAGCTACAAACTTGCTTTTGGCTTTTCACTTTTTTCCCCGTCATTTTTTGATTTATCTCTTAATAAAAACACGTGTTCCTCATGACAACGGTCAGGGGAGAGGTGTGGCCGGCCGCACATCTTGAGGTGATTTCAACATGTGGACCTTCTCATGGGAGCTCTAAATGCTCGAACGGAAAAAGAAAGAAAACAAAGAATTTAATTTTCAGCCCACTCACATCTTTGTTGGGAAAGTCCCACGTGAAGAAGACGAGTTGCACGCCGTGAACGGTACAGTTAATGTTCAGCGTCTCACCCAGTTTCAGGACCGTTTTGGAGGCGTTGATGTAGGGCTCCAGAGCCTCGGGAACTGAAGACATGTGTGCGAAAGAAAGAACAAAAACGGCTATTGTTTGACAGAAAACAAATCATCTGATGAGTTTATAAGTAGACTTGGTCCAGTCAATGATGACACAGATAATGGAGGAGAACAGATGTGTAACACATGGGCTCTCTTCATCTTTTAACCATCAGTGAGCGTTTTAACTCAGAACAGCTTCATTTAGCAAATAATCGCCTGTAATGTTGATACATGAATGCTAAATTTGGTCATAAATGTCTGTGATATTAGGGCATTAGCAGACCTCAAGTTAATTCATATGTATAGGAAAGAAAAATCACGAATATAAGATAAATGTTCTTAAATCAAGATACATTTATACTTGAGAGGCAAAATTACTTCAGATATTAAGTCTTAATCGTTTACTGAAAAAATTATCAAAATTGAGAAAGTTTATGCCTAAAACAAGAAAAAACATATCTGCCAATGGGGTCAGAAAAATAATCTTAATTCAAAAGGAAAACTAAATAATCTTAATTCAAAGGGAAAACTATTTCATTTTTCTGACCCCATTGACAGATATTTGTTCTTGTTTTAAGCAAAATCTCACTTCATTTTAATCAGTTTTTCAGAAAACAATTGTCTTTAATTACTCACTCTCAGACTTTCGTTCATCTTTGGAACACAAATGAAGATCGTTTTGATGAAATCTGAGAGTTTCTGTCCCTCCATAGAAAGCTACACAACTGACACTCTGACGCTTCATAAAGTTTATAAAGAGATTGTAAAACTAAGAGAGAGGAGAGAAAGTGATTCAAAGGATAGGGATTATTAGGGGGCCATGATTGATAAGGGCCAATGGAGGGAATTTGGCCAGGACACCAGGGTTACACCCCTAGTCTTTATGAGAAGTGCCACAGGATTTTTGATGACCACAGACAGTCAGGACTTCAGTTTAATGTCTCATCCAAAGGACAAACCATTTAAGAATGTTTAATTTTTACTGGAAAACAAGACAAAAGTACTTTTTTTATTTTTTTTTTGCAGTGCATACAGCAATTAAATTAAATGGTGAGCAAACCTTTGCTGAAGTGTCTCAATATATCAAAATGTACTCAGATTTGCACTCTATAAGTCAGGGATCTCAATGTGCACTCAATCATTTCTCATTCTGTATTTCATATTTTATAGCTCTATACTCTTACTGAATGATGACTAGTGACTCATTTGAGTCTGCTTTAATTCCTGAGAAACATCTGTGACAAAGTTGATACTTAAAGGGGTGGTTGATTATGATTTCACTTTTCTAACTTTAGTTAGTGTGTAATGTTGCTGTTTGAGCATAAACAACATCTGCAAAGTTACGATGCTCAAAGTTCAAAGCAAAGGGAGATATTTGCTTTTAAAGAAATCGTTTTTTTAGGACTACAACAAACGGCTGGTAGGGACTACACGACATTCCTCCTGGGTTAGAGACATCACTAACCCTAGAATTTACATAAACCCCGCCCCCTTAACACGATTTATAGATTATCATGACAGAATATGCTAATCAATGACTAGAAGATAACTACACATAAGCTACATAAATTCACCAACTAACCATTCAGAAATCTCCTGTTGCTTCTACATGTTGTCACTTCAGTCTCTCCATGATTGTCTGACTCCAGTTTGAACATAAAAGGCTAAAAGTTTTTGAAATTTTCAGTGCATGTCTGTGTGAGGTAAAAGGACACAAGCTGTTGAAGCTCCGCCCCCTGTACTGGGAGCAGCAGCTCATTTGCATTTAAATGGACAGACACAAAAATGGTGCGTTTTTGCTCACCCTCAAAAAGTGATAATTTTAACATGCTATATAAAAATATCTGTGGGGTATTTTAAGCTAAAACTTCACATACACACTCTGGGGACATCAGAGATTTATTGTACATCTCGTGAAAAGGGCATTATACCACCCCTTTAAATGAAGCGTGACTGCGAACTCCAGTAAATCTCCTGAGAAACATCAAAAACCCAAAAAATTACCCTTTTCAAAGCATAAAAGAGCATTTGAGCAAATATACCAAATATGCTGAAGACGTAGAATGGGATGGACTCTTTCTCCTGGCCGTTCAGCTCTCCTCTGCATATGTAGTTTCTGTCGTCCAGGGCAGCGGTGAAGCCCACACTGGGGTTGTACGAGCCCTCCACCAGCATATCTGTGTCTTTCTCGTACAGAGTGACGTTTATCGACGGGTTCGTCACCAGACAAGGAATCGTGCTTTCCTCTCGCGTCTTAGTCACCATGCTGTGATCGTTCTTGAGGAACCACACCTCAGGATCTGAGGAAGACAGAATTAATAAATCAATGTGTGAACAAATAAATGCATGAGTGAATGAACGAACAAATCAAATGAATGAATGCATGAGTGTGAGAATCAATATATGAATGGATGCTTGAGTGAATGAACAAACAAAAATGAATGTGCAAATGAATAAATGAAAGAATGTTTAAATGAGTGAACAAATGAATAAATGTGCAAATCAATAAATGTGTAAGTGAAAAAATGAACAACAATGTGAGAGTCGATAAATTAATGAATGTTAAGTGAATGAACCAAAGAGTCAATGTGAGAATCAGTAAATGAATGCATGAGTGAATGAACAAATTAAACAATTGAATGAATATGTGAGTGAAAATGAATATGAGAAAATCACATCCAAAACGACCTAAAAACGCCAATGTTTTCAATGTTAACATTTACCGTTCTAACCTTAAAATGTTCAAATATAACTTGCCTGACTTGAAGTCTATGGGCCCTATCTTGCACCCAGCGCAATTGACTTCGTACAGCGACGCATGTATCATTCCTATTTTGCACCCGACGCACAGCGGACTTTCCCTCCACAGACGCACGTCGGTAAATTAGGGAATGAACTTGCGCTCCCGGGGCGGTTCAACGCAAAGAGGAGGCGTGTTCCCGCGCAAACGTTCCCTGGTGCTATTTTGCAGGTTTAGTAAACAATTCCGCCACAGACCAGGAAAGACCTAGTCTAAAGTCAGTGGCGCGTTGCGCATATTATTAATATACTATTTTAAGGGCGCATGCTTGGCCATAATCAATGTAGCGTGTGCACAACACGCATACACTTTGCTTATCTCATCTACACAGACGCAGCAGTTCTCATTTTTAGAAAACCATACATTATTACAAGGAAAAATATTCCACACGAGGGAAATCATTGTTGTGTCCATGAAGATGTGAAAAAATAGGCATAAATCTAGCTTACACATTTACCCAAATTATTATACACCTGTTTAACCGAAGCTAATTTGGGTGGGTTTCTCCCATATCCCCATATAATGTTAATGTCACTTCTCTGTCTTTTACAGCCCTGACGAGAACGTCGGTCTCCTCGGCTGTGAACCGCTCCTGCCGTGCGTCTGGCAAATCCGCCGTTATAATAGCAATCCGCCATGGAACAAGCGCGCCTGCTCTTAAAGGGAATGTGAGATGTCGCTCTGATTGGTTTATTTCACGTTATGCCCAAACCACACCTAGTAATGTAGCTACTTCAGACCAACCCATTTTAGATTTGCGTTGGGCGCAAGAGTAATTTATCCCGCCGGTATAATAGCAACAGCGCCCAAGACCCGACCACAAAGTTACTTGCGTTTCGCGCTTGATACTTGCGTTTCAGATCGTTAAAATAGGGCCCTATGAGTATTAATGAACCAATTTTGAATATTTTCGTGAGTAACACACACTGATGCTCTTACCAGGCACAAAGACAGCCACCTCTCTGGTCTCATTTGTCCCGTTCTCAGAGCACACATAAACCCCGGTGTGTGTCCACGTCACCTGCTCCAGACTCAGAACACTGGACGTGGGACTTCGCGCCTCGGTGTGAAACGCCGGAACATTCTCCTCCCGCTTGTAGTGCCAGGTGACGTTCCCCCAGCCGGAGCAGGTGATGGTGAAGGAGGAGTTGATGGAGAGGATGACCTGTGGAACGCTGGGATTGAGTTCCAGACCTGAACCTCCCAGACAGAGCAGAACCAAACCTGCACACACACACACACACACACACACACACACACACACACACACACACACACACACACACACACACACACACACACACACACACACACACACACACACACACCAGCATGGGGGTTATTGCGCAACAAACTACCGTATTCTGTAAAACAGGTTGCATTGCTTCCATTTCAGGTCATTTGTATGTGCTTTGTTTTTACCCAAGAAGAGCAGAGATGAGTATAACCAATGTCCATGGCATTTGCAGATTGATATCTAAAAGATTTAATTTCTATCACTAACATTTAGATATTGAAATCAAATAAAACTCTAACAATGAAAAGAACTAGCAAGGTTAGCTGATTGCCTTTAAAAAGTCCATAGATATCGCCGTCAGTTCGAACTGCCTTTAACACTTAACACACCAGAAAACATCCCAAATAAGTGTTTATTTTATTAAACTTTATCTATTTGCATCTGTAGATTTCAGTTACACTACATATCTCAAATGGTTGTGAGCTTTTTCTCCTGCACTGATTCACAAATCTCCACTTACTTGGGGGTAATTAATTAATCGCCACACTGTGTAATTAATTAGATTTAAAATTTTAATCTCTTTCTTTTAATACAGCACATTTGTCTTAATATACTGTGTGATTAATCAACAGGGGATGCATTATGATATCTACCAGCTGTCTTGACTTGAAACAGCTTTTTAAGCTACAAAATAACTTCATGTGAGAATCTATAAATTAAGTTTTCCAAATCAGTTAGTGTTTCAGAAATTAGTTTTTAATAACCAAAAGTGTCAAATAAGCAATAAAAGAAACAGTTTTTTGAGTTCTGTAGATTAAACACAGAAGCCGTCGAGAGTCAGGCATGAATACACTGAGCTTTAGGTCGGGGTTTATTTGGTTAAGTCATTATTTTGGGGTTTGTTTAGTCTGTTACCTGTTGTCATGGCAGTCAGTTGGAAGCGGCTGATGGTGAAACTCTTCATGCTGTCTTCCAGAGCAGGACACGTTTAGACTCTGCAGACGGAGGAAAAACAACTCAGGATTGATTCGCCTCAAAGCCGAAGGAAACGGCAATCTTACTCAACTTACCTCAACATTTATTTTTACAGAAGAGAATATTCCTCAGTTTGTCATATTCCTCTAGCGAAGTCCTTTTAAAAACTCATGCGCATAAAAGAATATACAAAGAGTTCCTGACTATATTTCCACGTCATGCTCTTTAATTTTCTTGCATATCTACATTCAACGGACTGGATGTGCTGCTTGTGTGTCCATCGCTGTGGAATAACACACGGGTCGCTTCTCACACAGGCTTCAGAGAGGGACACACATGCCTGACTGCACACAAACAGAAGCATGTTTCACAAACCCTCTTATTGTTGCATTTTTCACTGCGGCACATTCACTGGCATTTACTACAGTAACGATGAGCTTCCCAACAAAACATCGGCTTAGTAAAAATTACATAAATAAAATAACTTAATGTATCATTTATATACTGTAGATATAAAAAATAAATGAATGAATGAATAAACAAACAAAAACAAATAAATAAATCAAATTAAGATTCAATAATTGAATGCATGCATTATTTAAGGAACGGAACAAATCAATGTGAGAATCAATAAATGAATGAATGTGTCAGTGAATGAATGAACAAAAATCAATGTGCAAATCAATTAATTAATGAATGAACAAAGAATCAATGTGAGAGTAAATAAATAAATAAATTAATGTGTGAGTGAATGAACAAAAGTATCAATGTATAAATAAAAAAAACAATATAAAACATCAAAATAATTACAATGACACATAAAAGAATAAATAAAAATTTTTTTTAATATAAATAAAATATTATATAAATATATTAAATAAATAAAAAATAAGTAAAATAAATAAAATCATTCAAGCACAAACGCAGAAGGATGACGTACACACTCCACTTGAATACTTGGTGTTAAAACCTAGAGGTTTGATGACATCATACCAATAGTACTAGTAAGGATTGACTTACACCACTAACAAAGATGACTGAAAAACTTGATAAATGTGTTTATTTCCAGAATGCCTGCGAGTATCTTTCAGTGCTCCTGAAAGCACAAATAAACAATTAAAGTTTACAGAATCTGTCTAATTATGAGAGATCTGATCCCTTTTAAGGTGTTCTAGGGGTCAGAGGTCACAACGAGCCAAATCCACCAGGATGAGTGTGTGTGTGTGTGTGTGTGTGTGTGTGTGTGTGTGTGAGTGTGTGTGTGTGTGTGTGTGAGTGTGTGTGTGTGCGTGAGTGAGTGAGTAAACACAAGGGTTGATCGGACGGGGTTGTTGTGGGTGGATGGGTGGGGTGGAGTGGGGGTGGGTGTTTTGGAGGTCTGGAAACAGTTAAAGCTGGATCACTGGGTGCAAAACCAGGGTGGGAAAAACCAGAGAGGGCGGAAGAACATATCGCGGAGAAGAGGCGGAGGGCAAAAAAAGCGGAGGAGGAATCCTTCGAGGGAGTCGCTGGAAAAAGAGTGAAATGCTTAACTCTGGAGAAATGTTCTTAACTGATAAAATATGTTTGGTAGGATGATCTAATCATAGGTATTTTTAGCCACACAATTAAACTTGTTGTTCTCAAGTGTTGCTTCATGAAATAAAGCAGATTTCAGGAAGAAATAACCTTTTTGCCCTCATAAACCTCAGTGTAGTATATTTCTGGTCGTTTTTACTCAAACTGTATTAGACCTAACAATAGAACAGTAAACACACACTTTATATTGAAAACATTTTCCAACCAGGCAATAGCTGTTGTGTCTTTTAAAACTATCATCACTATCTCACCGGAGCAATCAAAGTCAACCATCCCTCAAATCCTGCGAGATGCCCATTAAGACTCTCTCTCGTCACTTATATACTGAACTTCATAAAAATGCACTTCATAAAATGCTGCCGGTCCCTCAGGAGCGACGTACAGAAGAGAACAAGGAGCCTTAAGTGCTGTTATAGTTGCTTTAGGAGGAGTTTGTCCAGTGTGTATTCCCAGAAAAGACTTGGAAACTTTCTCATGATCTCCGATACACAGGGGACGCACACAGAGACCCCAGGAGTCATGCTTACACATACACATCATCGTGAGTCAATGAACCATTTAAATCCTTCTGAAAATGCATACAACTATTTTGAAGGAATCAAACAGTCAATGCAAATAAAAAATAGGCCATTTTAAAATGAGAAGCATCAGGTTTGTGAGCTGCAGTTACTTCTCTAGCTTTATAATGTGCTGAGTCCTCTGAAAGCTGCAGTGAGACCAAGAGCGACAGAAAAAAAACATAACATCTGAAAAAAAGGAGAGATGAATACGGTGGAATATTTCGCTGCCAAGCAGCCCAGCAATGAAAAGAGCTTTGAATCAAACCCTTTCAGAGGGAGAGAGAAAGAGAAATTCTGGCTAAAAAACAGAAGAAGAAGAATATGAAAGACTAAAGAACGGTAGCTCTGAACGAAAGAGAGAAAGAGAGGCCAGAATGAGGCTGAGGTCCATGTCAGAACGGGCTCTTTTTCATGCTAACGTCTCTCTGGGCTCTAGAAAAGCTTCACTGTGGCCAACCTGCGTCAGAGAGACCACAGACTCATGCAGAAGCCATCCGATCACTGAAAAGAGCTCAAGCTAAAACAATTATACTACAGAATACAATGGAAATCTAATGCTGACACTGTCATCCACCCTCGTCTGGCACTGTTGACTTCATACATTAAATTAGCATGCATGACAGAAACACCAGCTATACAACATGAAAAGCCAGAAATCCTTCATGAATGCAGGTGAGATCACTGTATAACTGTTTTAGGTGGTTGCCAGGGTGTTGCTATGGCATACTAAGCACTTTATAGTGTTGCTATGTGTTTTTTAAGGTGTCCTGGGTGGTTGCTAAGGCATTCTGAGCATTTTATAGTGTTGCTACATGCTTTTTAAGATGTTCTGGGAGGTTGCCAGGGCGTTACTATGCATGTGCTAAAGTGTTCTAAGCAATTTAATGTGTTGCGGTGTGGTTTTAAAGTGTTCTGGATGGTTAGGGTGTTGCTGTCAGTTGTCAATGGTCCAGCAGTTCAGCTTTAAAGAGTTGCTGCGCAGTTTTAACAACATTCTGGGAGGTTGCCAGGGCATTGCTATGCACTTGCTGAGTGTCCAAAGCATTTTAGAGTGTTGCTATAAGGTTTCTAAGGTGTTCTGGGTGTTTGCCAGTAAATTGTTATGCAGTTGCAAAAGCTTTCTAAGCATTTTAAAGTGTTGTTACGCAGTTTTAAATATATTATGGGTGGTTACCAAGGCATTGCTATGCAGCTTATAATGCACTGTAATCATTTTTAAGAGTTGATGTGAGGTTTCAAAGGCATTCTGGGTGGTTGCTAGGTAGTTTCTTGCTGTCTAGTCATGGTGAACACTAGTTATACGGATGGTTGAGTCAAACAGCTCTATCATTCTATCATATGATATATTGGTTTACTTAATATAAACAGATGTAGTGTCTGAGTGTCTTTAGAGAGTGTGTGTGTGTGGGTGATGGGATGGGAACCGCATGCTCGTCTGACCCTTCCCAGCATCCCGAGCTCCTGCTAACACTCTCAAATGTGTCATATTGTCACACAACAGATACATCTCAGAATTCCCACCAGACGTCACACGGCTTCCGCAAGGACCGTCGTTCCTGCACCCATATAAACTACCCCCAAGCTGCTCGTCTCTGCTGGGATTATCTTTGTACGGAAGATTGTTTTCCTTAAACATCTGGCAGCGCCGCACTGATGAAGTGGGAGCCAGTTTGAGAGGGGGGGGTTTAGTCACCAAAACTGCTGTCTGTTCTTCTGCACGGACTCCTGGGAAATATACACAGCCTTGAAAGAAAAGTGGGAAAAAGAAAAACAAAGGCACTGAGAAAAGAAACAATTTTAGATGTTGTTCTTTGCATTCAGCTGCAGGGCCTCCTGCTTCCTGTGTGTGTTCGGGAACATGTGTATAGATTCAGCGTGGGTGTGTGAGAGACACGCAGACCACCAAAACCAGGAATAAAACCATCTGAAAATCCCCCTCGGACGCCAGAGCTCCTGAAATGTTGCGAAACACAGAGTGCGTCCACTGCTGTCCTCTCCGTGTGGTGATGAGACAACACATTCACAGTACAAAAGAGCCACATTAAGGGAACTAGACTCAGGAACTAGACTATGCACTTTAAAAAATAAAAAATAAAATAACTAGAGCCATTCCTTGAGGATTTGAATTTTTATCATCAATGGATTTTTTTCTTTGTCTGCTTGTTTCTTTTCAGTGAATGCATATACAGTACATGCTTTTCTTTTCTGTAAAGCACATTGTTAACACCAGGTAAAAAGCTGCTATATAAATAAAGCCTTGCTTGCTTACTTATGTGTTCTAGATGGTTGCCAGGGTGTTGCTATGCAGTTGCCAAAGTGTTCTGAGTGGTTGTTTGACATTTCTAGGTGGTTGCTAGAGCATTGCTTGGGAATTCCTATGCTATTTTGGGTTGATAGCATGATGCTGAGCAGTTGCTAGGGTGTTTTGGTATAAACATCTCAGACAGTGTTGACTCAGAGCTCCATTAAAAGGGTGTTGATCCAAAAAGGACAATTCTGTCATAATTTATTCACCCTCATGTCACTGTAAATCTGCGGAACTCAAAATAAATATTTTGAAGACTGCTAGGGGCATTCACTTTCATTGCATGCACACAAAAAAAACAAAAAATAAAAAATGAGTAAATAATGACAGAATGTTCATTTTTGGGGACCAATCTCTTTAAGTCTCCTGAACAATGAAAGAGCAACATTTGAGCAATAACATCTTTAGAGGTGTAAAAGTATTTCAGTAATAGAACTTCACTACTATAAACACATACTTTATTTAAATAACCATAGCATGAATCAAAATAAGAAAAATCTCTGTTTCTTCTTTTCAAAATCAACTTTTAAGTACAAATGTACAATTGAATGAACATTGAATGATGGAAACTTTTTTATTTTTGCTATTTTTTTAAGCAAGATACTTAAGACTTTTAATTGAGTAAAATGTTTGACAAAGTATCTGTGTATCTAGGCTTTATCTGTTCTCCGAGTGAAATGGCTTCTTGAACAAGAAAATATGAAGGGTGGAACTTGATTTTGTCCATGGGGAATTGATTGGATTGGTTGTGGTTTGCTATTGGTGGATCTCATGTGAGTGACAGGTTGTCCCGCCCTCGTGCTAGTAAACACATCATCAGAGAAGAGAAGAGAGGTCGCAGCAAGTTTTTTTGATTAAAGAGGGCACATGAAAATAATGAGGTGGACGTATAATCATTTATAATAAATACGGCAATATTCCATAAAAAAAATTAAAAAAATTCAATTTTGATTTCAGTGTGACTTTAACTTCTTTATTCACCTCTGATTATCCTCCTCAGCACAAACACATTTAAGACAGAGTCAGCAGATTTGATGACCAGCACATACATTAAGTGTATGGAGCTCTAATATTATTATAGAGGATACCGTACTTCCCTCACTTTATGAACACTGGAGAGAGGACTGACCCCAAACCATTCATCACATCTAATCTCACCGTACAAAAGGTTCACAGGCTCTTATCGCTAGTTATGAAAAAAGCAGCATGGTCTCGGGCCAAACACAGAGATGGTTATCTGTCTGGAGGACGGCCAGCTCCTACACGTGTGCACACACATATGTAACTCTCATCCCGTCTTCCTGTTCTCGATTAGCATTTATTAAAGGTGGGCGCTGCTTTAGGATCAGCCCTCCCAGAGCTAAACTTTTGGCACAGGCTGTGGGAAAACTGATCCAGTGTGTCCCTGTTAAAATAAACGTTTCTCTTTTTCTATCCCTGCTTTCCCCTGGGATGAGACGGTGATGTCGATCCCCAAACCCCCATCAACTCCATCAGGGAACAACACAACACTTCTAGAGGGGAGTTGGCAGATATTTCATAACTTTACAATGGAAAACAAAGACAAAAACCACCAATTTGCAATCTTAGTTGAATCTTGTTAAGATCTGTAATAAGAAGCAAAGACTTTTTACTACACTGTAAAACCCAACAAGTCAGGATAATTCATTTCAGTCGTGGAAACCGATTGCCTCAATCCCTTTAAAAGTTGAAAACATTTGTGTGATTTCCAACAGGAGATGCAGAAACAAAGAAGAAAATAAAAACAAAGCATTCCAAGCACAGTTTCACACTGTCCAGAAAAACATCCACTCCCATTTCAAGCTGTTTTATTAAACAGACTGTTTCGGCTCTAATGTCTGATTGGATAAATCACATTTAAATTCATTGTAAATTAACAAATACACACACTAGTAACCTTATATATATTTTAGAATCAAACAATGATATTGAACACTTTCATCTATAAACAGTTTACAGTTAAACTAATTACAATAATTGTCAGAAAACTTTTTATTATTATTATTATTATTATTATTATGGTAACACTTACATTCTCTTTGCTAACATTAGACAACTGAATAAGTTAACATGAACTAACACTTCAAATTATTCTAAAGCATTTATTAATACATTTTAAAATGAACTATTATTAAAATCAAAAGTAGGTGTTAATATTATTTAACGGACCTAAAATGAACCAACAATAAACCGTTGGCTAGTGTATTAACTAACATTAACTAATGGGACTTTATTGTAAAGTGTTACAAAAATATTTACTGAATATTGGTGTCGCGCCATTTTATAAAAGAAATAAACGACTCATGGCTGAATTACAGGTTTGGCCAAATCTAAATCTCTGTTTTAAAGTTGCCCTGATGTTTTAAAGGGGACCTATTATGCCCTTTTTTAAAGTCTTGATTTTGTTTTTGGGCTCTTTTAGAATAGGTTTTCATGTTTGAATGTTCAAAAAGAAAAACATAGTATTTTTCACATATTTTACATTGTTGCAGCACTTCTCTACCCAGTCTGTCTGTAACGCTCGGTTTAGTTCCTGTCTCTATGAAGCCCCTCCTTCCGAAAAGTGCAATGTGCTCTGATTGGCCGGCTGGACCAGTGTGTTCTGATTGGTCAACCGCTTCAAGCATGTTTGTGAAATGTCCCGCCTCTTACCATAACTGTAAGTTTCAACACACTACTAACTAACTCAATCAGGCCCCTCCCCCTTTATTCTGCGTATGCTTTGGGCGGGAATTATTTAAAGGAGAACTCTGTAACTCTAGCGAACTCTAGTCACTTCTTCGCTGATTTTCCCTTTTGTTGTCGCATGTTTTCCCCACGAGCTCCCCCTACAGCTGTGGGGGGGCGTATATTTCACAACACAGTCGTAAAAAACTCACTTGCGGCGGCCTCCTCCCCCTCTCTACCTCTGCTCATGTGCGTTTGTTTTGATCGGAGCAAGCCAACTGTATCGTGTGGAGCTATGTCTACCGAGGTGGGTAATCTGGTAATACATCATACATGCGTGTGTGTTCATGTCGAATTGCCGTAAAGCAATTTGTGTTTCGCGCTCGTTCTCGTTCTCGTTCTCGCTTCTCACGAGACTTCCAATTTCACTTTGCCGGGACGGCAGTGCGCAAGTTGCAAGGTTGGTTTTCCGCCTGGGAACGCTGGGGGGAGCGGGGAAAGTCACCAATATCACCAGAACAGGTTGTTTAACCATCCAACTGATTTCTAGACAGTTTTATTAAGTTAAAAAAGTTACCAAGTTCTCCTTTAAATGAGGAATATTGTGACGTGTTCGTTCCAGGAAGAAAACTGAAGACTACAATCGAGGCGTTTCAGGGAAATCAGAAACTGCTTACTAATATACAGAATAACTCCCTTTGGATTGACTTTGTGCTTTGTAACTTTGAAGACGTTTTTTCATCCTCAAACAGCAATATTACACATTAAAAAAAGTTGAAAATGTAAAAAAAAGCATAATAGGAGCCCATCAAGGAAAAAAAATCATAACCACACACACTAAATGAAATGAATAAAAAAAAAAACTCCCACTAAATGACTTGCGCAACAACAGCAGGAAATGGTTCAGCACAAACTCAAAACACTGAAAAACAGAAACATAGAAAAAGACCAGAGTTGGGGATTGTTGTAATATCTGAGATGAGTGGGCGAACTCTAACATTTTATTTCTACGGCATGTACTACTTTTCTACTACTGCCTGTTTCCCTTTTTCTACACACCATCTTGAAGCCCTTTCACTTTGTTCCTCCAACACTGCCCATCTCTGTCATGGTTATCCTTGGTTAGTTTGGTTTCCCACTACCTAAAACCACAAGAGACCAGCAAGATATTTTCCAATCACCCTCTTACTCAAATTCGGTCAACACTAAGTAGACCTAAAGTCTACTACTCATGTAAGCTGATCTCATCTTCTACATACTCTCTTTAACAAGGTTCAGTGGGGTTCTGTAAAGAACTCAATTGTATGTCCAAAAAAGTTCTATATAAGGAGAAATGTCTTAAAGGGGGCATGAACTGGATTATTTTATTCTTTTATAATGTTTCCTGGGGTGCCCTTATAATGTTATGATGATTTTTACATTAAAAAAAAAGTCATAATTTAGAAATAAAAGGCATTTTTCCAAGCCTGATTTTAGCCTTTGATTTGAACGCTCTGGTTGAAAGGCAAAAAAAGCAAAAAAAGCAAATAGAACTCATTATAATCAGTGACGCTGTCTACACCGGATACAGATGACTATACAGATGTGTTTTCAGTTTACTGATGTACTTACTCCACGTACTTGAGTCTGTCCACAACAGGACAAATGGAAGAGTGAAAGAGCGTTCGCTTTACACGTCCAGTTTAAACGGCTCATTAGTGTCTCTGAACAGACTTCAGAAGGATACTAGTGTCGGAAACAAGTGGATGGTTTATTCAAAGGCGTCCCGGATCGCGTCAGAGGAGCATATGTTTGTTCGGAGCATTTAGTTTTGTCAGTGAAGCACAGTGTAATGGAGAGTTAGCAAAGCAACTTTTATTGAAAGATGAAGCAGCCAATTATTGGACAGCAGCTGCATCACAAACTGTAAGTAAATGCTTTGTCTGTAAATGACGGTTTTATATGGATAATGTTTTCAAAACACTTACCGTACTCACATGCAATAGCGAGTGGGCGTTGATACGGTTTCCTATGCAATGACAGTAGCTTATCATAACAAACAGTGGCCGTTTACTGACAAGCATTAAAGACAAGCCCCTTAAAAACACATCATTTCAGACAGTCAGAATGAAGGTTGAAAATAATCGTTTTTCTGCATATCTATTTGTTTTTTGTGTGTGTGCAAAACACTTTATTACCATTATTAGTGAACCTCAAGGAACATATAAAAAAACATAAAAAATAAAAAAAAACATAAGTGAATAAATGAATATAGAAATAAAGAAAAGTAAATACTATGAATACTAAGACTAATGGTGGGTTAATGTTAGAATTACCGGTATTATGAGTTTCTGACTAGTCAAAATCATTCAGATCTTTGTCAAACTCATACACAGAAGTTTAAAATAAAGTATGCTTTACAAGAAAAAAACGAATTCAGTTTTTCTACAGCAAAATTTCATGATTAATTCAGTCTGTTATTTGTTGTTTCTTTGTAATTATTTGTCAAATTTACTAGCAATTTCTGAGTTAAAATTTTATAGACTATACACCAATTATTATTTTTTAAGCGAGGGAAAATTAATTTTGATAAAGCGTCTCCCCTTTGATCATTGTTGCGTCATATAAAAACAAAAAAATCAATAGCCATGTAATTATGATACGTTTTGTTCTTCAACATTTAACAAGAGAATACAATGGTGAATTAGTGTCAAAATTAACCATTTTGATAAAATTAACAATAAAGCAGTGCATAGATTATTTTTGGTAAACAGTTTCTATGTCTAAACAAAATCTCTGAAATGTCACCTCATAATTAATGTAATTGTAAGATACTCTGAATTCAGTCAGGTTTGTTTTCATGTCGTATTAATGTACACTGTAAAAAGATATTTTTCAAAGCTTGCAAAGATTACTGGAATATGTTTTAGAAGAAAATTCTATAAATACTTGTAATGTAATGCGTTAGTGATAATTTACTAGCAATTTCTGAGTGAAAATTGTTTCTACACCCATGTTTTTGGGGCGTATCGGCTGACAGCGTGTCTGGGGTTTCAGGCTGCTGGTTTGTAAAAGCATCTGTGAGGAGTGCAGAAATAAGTGTGGTGAGGAGGAGCAGCGAGTGTGTTTCATGTGGGAGGCAGCATCACTCACATTAACTGTTCTCTCCTCTCAACTCATTAAGGATGAATTGTTATGGAAAAAAAGCATTTAGAAACATCCCACATTAAACAGGCGAATCCACAAGTTAAAGTTCGCCTCCTTTTTCTCCCGGTTTCTCGTAATTCTCCAAAGCACTGCACAATTTTGACTTTATGGTCATGTTTATAACTTTTCGGGCAGACTTCGAGTGACTCGGAGCCAGAGAGATGTCACCAGAGAATGCCAGAAAGTTCCACTCCGGATGCCGAGGAACTGGGAAAAGCTGCAGCCTGAAGCTATTGGCCACATCTGGAGTTTCAGACCCTTTCCCAAACACAGATGCTGAAGCCATTAAGGGCGCGATGAAGCACTGCGACACAACGTCTAACATCGTCCACACAACGTCAGTAGCTCAATGTGTTTTTGACTGACAGGAGAGTATTTGCTGTATTCTTTTAATGTAAATGTAATAAAAATTGCTATGCATGTTTTGCATGATATTCATTTTTAAATGAATTCCCTCAAGCAATTGGTCTATAGACGTGGCTCGCATCTCTCTTTCAGTGCACATCTGTGGGATTTTTTTTCACCTGGTTTATGGTCCAACAGGTGAAAAGTTTTTTTTTACAAAACACCAACCGTAAGTTAACTATGACCAACAAGTGATGCGTGCCTAAGTAAACACTACTAAACAATGACTCAAAAAGCCAAAGATGGAATGAATCTGAAAGATAATACAGTCACAGTCAAAAATATAAACTCATCAAACCAAACCCCAACCCGTCGAACACCCCCACATCAGAAACACTCATAGCGAGACAGCTTTAAATGATTACAGCTCAAACTCGGACTCACGGTTCAACCAGCCTGCTATCAGAGCAACAGAGAAGGAAAGGAAATGAAGGATGAGGAAGTGGCTTTAGCATTCCTGTGGTGATGGAGGGATGATGAGCGTAAGACCAGAAACACACTCGACACAAGTACACATGCCTGGTCAGCACTCTGCAAGTGTGCAATCTCAAAGTGATACTTAGGGCCATTTTTAACAGCTTGATCCAGCGCAAACCCTCAAACTACTGTCAGGATTTTATCAAAACCACGCAGTGAAAAATTGGAGCTGAAAAGGCGTGGACACAGTTATTTTTGCGGCTGATCTTATTGCATATTTTGTTGGAGTTTCCCTTTCAGATGCAAAATTTATGGGAGGAGAGTATTTAAAATAATCATGCACGGGGATTCACTAAGGTTTGGGCTCGTCAATTTACTGGTATTTACACCATTATTTACCACCCCAAAAAAAGCATGTCTTAAACCAGACACTAATTTGCTGTTCTTATGGTAGATTGTGGTCATTATGTAAATTATCAGATGCGTCGGTGCTCTTTAATTTGCCAGTCGTCAGTAGATCACGAGCAGAACTTTCCACTCCCATTGGCACTTTTAAGGAATTTTTTGGGTGTTAATTTGCCCTGTTCAGTAAATCTGACCCTTAATGTGCCTTAATAGCTATGTTTCCATCCACATATTTATTTTTTACTTATAAAAAAAAAAAAAAACCTCGAGGGAAATGCCAAGATGTACATAAAATCTTAAAATGTGCATTAAAAAAAATTATGGTATGAGGTGGATAATTTCTTTTTTTTTTTGGGATAAGAAAATTTTTACTTAAACTATGATGGAAACACATTTAAAGGGGTGGTTGATTATGATTTAACTTTTTTAACTTTAGTTAGTGTGTAATGTTGCTGTTTGAGCATAAACAACATCTGCAAAGTTACAATGCTCAAAGTTCAAAGCAAAGTGAGATATTTACTTTTAAAGAAATCGCTTTTTAAGGACTACAACAAACGGCTGGTAGGGACTACACAACATTCCTCCCGGGTTAGAGACATCACTAACCCTAAAATTTACATAAACCCCGCCCCCTGAGCACGATTTATAGATTATCAAGACAGAATCAATGACTAGAAGATAACTACACATAAGCTATTCATCAACTAACCATTCAGAAATGTCCTGTTGCTTCTACATGTTGTCACTTCTTCTTGAGTTTCTCCATCATTGTCTGAATCCGGTTTGAACATAAAAAGGCTAAACGTTTTTTAAATGTTCAGTGCATGTCTGTGTGAGTGCAAGCTGTTGAAGCTCCGCCCTCTGTGCTGGGAGCAGCAGCTCATTTGCATTTAAAGGAACAGACACAAAACGGTGCGTTTTTGCTCACCCTCAAAAAGTGACAATTTGAACATGCTATATAAACATATCTGTGGGTATTTTGAGTTAAAACTTCACATACACACTCTGGGGACATCAAATACTTATTTTACATATTGTGAAAATGGCATTATACCACCCCTTTAAATCGAAAACTCAAATGACTGCCTCAACAGGTGATGTGATTGATAACTGGACAAACCAGCGGACCGATCTCATCGCACTCCATCTCAAATATTGGCACAATTAATTTGCATATCTGGATATAAATATAGCTATTACATTATTGTCACAATAGAAAACGTTGGAACTCAAGGGGGTGATAATGTTTCCAGTGGATTTAAACTGAATGTGTTATTATTCAGGAGGATAGATATAAACACATCAACGGTTTAACTAACTTTGCCATGACTGTAGTAGTTTGTAAACTGACTGTAGAAGATTACACACATCTATAATGCTCCTTGTGGCAACACTGAGAATGCAACTTGGTCAGACACATTTATTAATGTTGCAATGCATGAAATCAAACTTGTGTAGCTACAAGCATTTGCATTGAAATATGCAATTTATGCAATATGAAATATGCGGAAACACAACAAACTGTCATGCATACAAACACTCACATGCCAATCCAAACACACACACAAACACACACATACAGTGTTCTTGTTTTTCTTAAAGAGAGCTATCTAAAGGAAGTCTGTTCATATTTTCTTTGGTCTGCTAAGCCAGTTTTCCTAGTCGAACCCAACACTGTCTCCCTGTGTCTCTGTTTGACTTGGACTGAGTGCAGAGAGACAGACAGAAATGCAGCTCATTTAGACTGATGAAGATAGCATCATCTGTCTTTCTTTCTGCATTCTTAATAGTAATAGTCGTTGGTTATCATTGTTATTTCTGCGTGCCGTAATCTTAGTGGTCATTAACCGCAGGATACAGCAGATTAAACAGACACTTGAGTGAACGAGTGAAGGAACTTCACCCTGATGAAAGAAGAAAAACTTCTGTTTGAGTGCTGAAGGAGACTAAAATCTGAATTATACCGATGTTTCTTTGCCATCTGCCACGGTAATATCTTAATATCATTTTTTTACGAGCATTTACCATGGTAATTCTATAGTTTTTAGGACTTGGTACCATACTAATATCTTGATTTTTGGACAATTTGCAAGGAAATAAAATGGAAAACCATGAAATAGTTTTTAAAGATATGATGCCATGCATGGTAATACCATGATGATATTGGTAATTTGGAGATTGATATACTTATAAGAGAACTGGATGGATGGATGGAAGGAAGGATGGATGTTTTTAAATAAACTTTTTTAATTAGAACTTCATTGTCAATGTGCAGAATACTAGTACAGAGTCAATGAATGAATGACTGAATGAAAGAATGAATAAATGACCGAATGAATGATTGAATGAATGACCTAATAATTGAACGAATGACAGAATGAATGAATGACCCAATAAATGAATGAAAGCCCGAACGAATGACCCAATGAATGATTGACCGAATGAATGAATGAATGAACGAATGAGTAAATGACCGAATGAATGAATGACCTAATAATTGAACGAATGACAGAATGAATGACCCAATAAATTAATGACCTAATGAATGAACGAATGAATTACCTAATTAAAGAATGAATGACCTAATGAATGAACGAATGAATTACCTAATTAAAGAATGAATGACCCAATGAATGAATTAATTAATGACCGAACAAATGGCCTAATGAATGAATGACCCAATAAATGAATGAATGAATGCCCGAACGAATGACCGAATGAATGAAAGGCCGAATGAATGAATGAATGAATAAATGAATGACTGAATGAATTAATGACTAATAGTTTTTTTAGATCATTCAACTTGTCATTGTGCAAAGCCAATTAAATGAAGTGCAAAAATTCTGAATGAAAATAATAACATTGAAATGAATGTATGAATGAATTAATGAATTTTTAAACATTTAAAAGCCTATCAAGGGACAAATGTCGCAAATTAGCTATTAGCTAGAGGCATATACATGGTTTATCTGCTGTAAAGTTTATCATTAATGGTATTCTGTGTTGTGCCGTTGAAGGAACCGAGCACTCACAGATGCACTTCCTGAAGTGTTTTGTATGTTCCGTGACTCAAGCGCAGCAGATCATGTCGGCACACGGGGGTCTTTGCGGTTCTGCCTGACCCTGTTCATGAGCTCCACTCATCCGCTGCTAATGGGGAGCACATTTTTCATGGGACTGGTATGCGGCCCAGATGAGGGGGGGGGGTCAGGAAACAGCTGGTGACGCAACAATCATAGAGCGATCCTTCCGTCCCAACGTCAACAACTCGATCCTATCACAGATATCGCATACACTCATGTCTTACTCACATGCGTGACTAATAACAGCACATTCTAGAAGAACTGGACAGAAACTCATCATGATACAATGAGTTGAATGAGAACCGAATGAGAACCGCATGAGTAATGGGACTTTCTAGGACACCGTGCCATGAAGGTTCTGCACCAGCGCATTAGCATACGAGAGCTTTGGAAACTGAGATCAGCTGTTGAACATCTGTGTGCCTTACAGCCCAGACTGAGCGAAATATATACAAAGTCCTACACTTAAGATAACCGTCAGTGCCAATGAACTACAACTGGCTCTGACTTTTACAAATGTTTGGGTTGCAGTGAAAAATAAATGATTTTTGTAAACACTGCATATTTCAATGCCATTTTTACAATTCTGCCTATCTCTCTAGATGGCATTACAGCTATAAATATCCTGGATGATTAAATGTACAGTATGCAGAGAGTAAATGATGTAATATAATATAATAATATAAACTTTTGTGTATATATATATATATATATATATTGGGGACAAAGGCTCATCATGATGATCTAAACAATGTGAGATTTTCTTTATGTTTTTATCTAAATGTTTGTAAGCAGCATATGATAAAAGTCATGAATATAAACACCACCTAGATTCTGGTATGCAGCCGGCCTTTAAATGCTGTTATACGACACACAAACACTGCTGAGAAAAGACAGCAGAAGCGTTCAAATAAACCATCAGTACCGCACTTCAAACACACAGAGGACAACACTACATTACAACACCTCACAAACGAAAATAAACATCTGTGAAGTCTCACCGATGTTGACGACCGTGTGTAAGTGCGTTCAAACACAGGCTGTAAAACACAGATTTGTTTGCTCTCGCTGAACTCAGCACATTCTCGTTCAAATGCACAGTGTTTAACACACAAACAAACGGCAGAATTGAGCTTTTCCCAAATAAAAGCAGAAAAAGTCTCAGGGAGAATCTCTCAGATGAGATAAATCTCACAAGCCCTCTATCATCGCCCACATCTGGATGAACACGATAAACTTCTCCGTGACAGAACGAGCATTAACCTTCAATAACGTGAGAGGGTTACGAATGTCCTCAAAACAAAGTTCAGTCTATAATCGTCAACCATCTACAGTAACTTCTGGAAAATATCACAATTCTGCTGACCAGCTTCTTTTACAGCTTCGCTTCTCCCTGTCGTTCACTAACACTACACAAATACATCAAATCAGTGTTTTTTCCAAATCCTCATGGAGGAAAACCCGACAGTTAAATCCACTCCCATCTCTCACCTTTAGCAGCGCAGACGCCTGGACGTCAGATCAAAAGCATGTCTAGGAAAAGCCTGTGTTCCTGCTAACTTCTCGCTGTATGCCTCTGCTCGTCTCTCTCTCTCTCGACGTGTGGCGTTTTGTAGTGGTCTCTCGTACAGCTGCGTGAGGGAGGGATGGAGCTAAAGCTTCGGTCTCCAGGGTCCCAGACGGAGAGGAGGTTGGGCAGCAGATCTGTTTATTTAGTCAAATGACCACAGCAGGGTTCACTCACTCGCTAGTAAAACCAACATCCCTACAAAGGTAACACAGACTAAAGCCTAATGCAGTTAATAACAGAAAAGTCACAGATGAGATCTCTTTAATGTCTTGAGTATTCCTGCAAAGAGAGAGTTTTGCTGAAGTCTCAAGTTTCTTCTGAGAAAGACCCCAATAATCTCACATGTGTCTCCTTTTAGAGTTTTTAGAAGAATCTCAACAATGTCTCAAACTGTGCCCAGATTTCAATCTGCATTGAATGATCTGAGCATTTTATTGCTTTCTGGACGATGAGTAGTGGTTTATTCGGGTCTGTTTTAAGAGAAACATCTTTATTTTTTACTTTATTTACTTAAGTGAGTAACTGAGAACACTATTACACTCCTGTTCAAAAGTTTGGGGTCTGATAGATTTTTTTTATGTTTTTAAAAGCAGCCTATGCTCACCAAGGCTCCATTTATTTGATCAAAAATACAGTAAAAACTGAAATATTATTGCAATTCAAAGTAAATGTTTTCTATCTGAATATATTTTAAAATATAATTTATTTCTGCAATGCAAAGCTGAATTTTCAGCATCATTACTCTGGTCGTCAGTATCACATGATCCTTCAGAAATCATTCTAATATGATGATTTGCTGCTTAAGAAACGATTCTGATTATTATCAATGTTGAAAACAGTTCATATTTTTGCAGAAACTGTGATGCATTTTATTTTTCATGATTCTTTTTGAGGAATTGAACGGACATTTAAATATATATAATATAATTTATATATAAATATATACAGTATATACATGCAAATATTTCTTAAATAAATACATGCATGTGTGTGTATTTGTATATACCAAATAATTATACACAGTACACACACACATATATTATGTAAACACAAACTTTTATTTTGGATGCGATTAATCTTTTCACAGCCCTAAATCTTTTGAAACATTAGAAATTTCTCTACTGTCATTTTTGATCAATTTCATGAGTACTTGCTGAATAAAAGTATCATTTTCTTTAAAAACTTTGAACAGTAGTTCATGAGCTATGAAAGAGCAACCTGTGAGCAATGACATTTCCCTGAAAACAAAGACAGCGTACCGTGTGGAGAAGGTGTCTTTCTTCCAGAGGTTTAGTAGACCTGAGGAAACACAACAACACGAGCCCAGCCAGAACTCCTCAGCAACAGTCGCCCGTTTCTGTTTCGCTGAAAACACGAGCCGCAGGGAAATGAGATGGATTTTGGCAACTCTCACAATGAACTGCCCTGCTGAAGAGAAGAAAAGGAGAAGAAACAAAAAGAGGAGAGAAAGTTCTTTTCAGTGCAGAAAAGCACTCTGTGCAGACGGCACTCAAGCCAAAATAAAAAAAAATGGAAAATGCAATGGAATAAAGTGCGGTTGGTGGAGGGAAGGTGTGTCAATAGCAGCATACGGTGCTGAGAGCTCACACATACACATATACAAAGTATGAGGGTCTGTTTTCAATCTTGGCTTTTTCTGCTCTCTCTCTCTCTCTGCCGGGCAGCAAGCAGTGTAGCTTGCAAATTCATAACAACATCCAACAGCTGAGTAAGACCTTTTCACTTTATTACACACAGAGAGAGAGAGAGAGAGAGAGAGAGAGAGAGAGAGAGAGAGAGAGAGAGAGAGAGAGAGAGAGAGAGAGAGAGAGAGAGAGAGAGAGAGAGAGAGAGAGAGAGAGAGAGAGAGAGAGAGAGATGTTGGTATTCGCCCTGTAATTGCGTGAGTGAACACAAAATGTCCTGATCAACTGAGACTCATTAGAGGCCTTGAACAGACACACAGGAGCTACAACAACAAGCTACACACAAAAGTGCAGGAATAAAAGGTTCTGTGCCAAAGAATTACAATGCTGGCTTGTCACAGACATTTTGTTTTTGTACATTCTTGGGCTTAGTTTTTTTCTTTTTTTTTTCTTCAGCTTAAGATGTTGAAATGCAAAATATGATTGCTCTATCACATTCGTATTAAAGGGGTAGTTCATCCAAAAAGAAATATATTTTTGAAGAATATGGGTAACCAAACAGTTGATGGACCCCATTGACTTTCATATTCATTATTTTATTTTATTTTATTTTTTAAACAAAAAACTTTGCAATTAAGTCAATGGGGCTCATAAACTCTTTGGTTACAGACATTTTTCAAAATATTTTCTTTTGTGTTTAGCAGAAGAAAGAAATTCATAGGTTTGGAAAAACTTAAAGGAGTGGTATAATGCCCTTTTCACAAGATGTATATATAGCATGTTAAAATTGTCACTTTTTGAGGGTGAGCAAAAACACACCGTTTTTGTGTGTGTCCCTTTAAATGCAAATAAGCTGCTGCTCCCAGCACAGGGGGCGGATCTTAAAGAGCTCATGTCCTTTTACCTCACACAGACATGCACTGGAAATGTTAATGTTCAAACTAGAGTCAGACAATTATGCAGATTAACACTAGGCGATTTCCTATGCAGATATTGACTTGGGACTATATTAGGGGGAAGCACAGGTGAAGCACTGCTACTTGGGCGCAGAGATATCACGCCCAAGTAGCAGTGCTTCGCCTGTGCTTCCCCCTAATATAGTCCTTAATATATAAGTCAATATCTGCCTAGGAAATCGCCTAGTGTTAATCTGCATCACTATTTGTACTTGTTGTGAATACGCAGGCCACAAGAAGTAATTAGGTGGGTTTTTTAATTTTTTTATATCACTTTTACTCAGGACATGCTAGCTGGCAAAAAAGGATTCCATTCATTGTGCTAAGCTAAGCTAGCGCCGACCCTGTCAAACTAAAACAATGCATGCACTGAGACAAAAATGCATTTGCCCACCTATCTAAATGTAGGAAAGAAAGTGAATAAGCCCTATTTCAAAAAACGGTGGAGTGTTCCTTTAAGGGTGAGTAAACAGCTGTTTCCATCCAAAGTTGTGAATTTAACTTATGCGCAAAATGGGAATATTGCATAAAACATTTGCGAATAAAGCAGCATTACCATCCAGTGATTCGAAGAGAACAAAATCGTCACTTCCTGATAAACTGGCGCTAAATATAGAAGTAGGAGAAGCCACTGTACATAATCATTTTCATATATAATAAATTACTTGCGTCTCAGAGGGCGCAGACGAAACGCAATAAACGCATTTTGGAGGAAGATGCAGTGCAAAAAAAATATCGGTCTTCTAGTTAATCCAGTTTGTCGTCCCGTCGCGCAGTCACGTAATTTTTTGATGCCAACAAGGAATTTATTTGGTAAATATAGCTATGTTTCCATCACTCTTTTTTTATGCGCATTTTTCAGTATTGCATCAGACACGAGTGATGGAAACGCCAAATAAAAAATTAAAAATCCCTTAATTCGCAAAAAAGTTTTTACGCTCGCTTGAGGTGGTTTTTGACTTCAAAAAAGAGTTAATGCGAAATGGGAGAAGGAAACACATTTGGCGGATAAATTCGGACGTTTTAAACATTAAACCCACGTGACGTATCGGCTGTTTCCGCCGATTGTGTTTTATTTTACTGTAGGTTAACAATAGGCTTGTTCGACTTGAACCGGCGCTGCACAGACCGATCAGTGAATGACATCAAAGTACCGCGAGAGCAAATAGAAAGTAGACGGCTCCTAATGCTTTTGAATTGCTCTCGCGGTACTTTGATGTCATAAAGAAAATATTTGCTTCACGTTTGGATGGAAAACCAGCTAGTTTAAACACGTTTCTTATCGAATAAAAATAATAATTATCCGACACAAATAAGCGCATACGTTTTTTGTGTGCACATTTTTAGAATTTATGCGCATCTTGACGTTTCCATCCAGTAGTTTTTTATGCAATATCCCAAAATGCGCATAAAACTAAGTGGATGGAAACAGCTACTGATGACAGAATTTTTATTTTTGGGTGAACTAAGTTATCCCTTTAAGAACAGCAGTCATTTTGTTGTTACTGGGTTGCTATTGTAGACTAACTTACCTACTTAAAATAAGAAAAGAAAAAAAAATCCCAAATAACTTCATTACAATTTGTGTGACAAAGTTGACAAAAAAAAAAAAATAGATACATAATAATAAATAAATAAAATGATGAAACTCAATCAATCAACTCACCAGAGTCTGTGTGGCCTTGTTGAATCATAGTAACGTTAGGTGCATATTAACAGATATTGCCTGATTTAAAAAAAATATATATAATAATATCTGAAGTGTTCACCACAAGCACCGACCAAGCATCTGTAAAAGAGCCTGTTCACACCAAAGACGACAGCTTTAACGATAAACGTTACAAAAAATCGTTTTAAAATGGTTTACCACCACAACTATAACGATAACTACACGGAGAGACGGTGTCGTTGGAATCCACGACATTTTTCCAGCTGATGAACAATAAAAAAACATTGACAGCCTATCACAATCTTACTCGAGCTCGAGCATTTCAAGCGGCTGACAACATTACAGCAGCGCGCGCTTTAGATATCGTTCTTGGTATGAACGGTCCTTCAGTAAAAAAATATATAGGCCTACACATGTTTATATTTATATTACTCATGACACGCTAATAAGACGAGCTCTCGTGTGTATTGATGGGCAAGTTCTGACTGACTCACGAAGCCAATTTCCGTCCTTCGAAACCTTTACGATTTTTTAAATTCAAATCGAGGCTTTGGAGCACGATTCAAAGTCATGTGATCCGCGAGACACAGACATCAGTTGGCAGGAACAGCATTCAACTAAAACTGAATTTAAATGATTAATACATTTTTTTTAAATTACAATAAGCTGCACAATAAGCTAATTTAGTAACAAATAAATAAGCAAACCACACCACATGAATTATATTAAATAGGCATATGCATGCGATTTATAGCTTAATATAATCTAGCTTTGGTTTATTTCTAAAACAGTTCAGCTGAAACTTTCTTTAATACGCTTCTCTCATACAAACGCAAGGTCATTTTAATTTTACATGCAGCATTAATTCCAAAGAAACTGATTGAAAATGCAGATGCAAGATGTAGCCTAATTTGGTTCAGCAGCCGAGTCTGACATCAATAAACTGGAATAAAACTATAACAGTGAGTCATGTTTAAAAGAAAAGAAAAGAAAAAAAGAGTTTGGGACACTCATAAACACTGTTTTGTTTTAAGGAAGGAACAAACTGTCCAAATACACAAAGTTATTAAAATCTGTCTGTTAGCTTTATTTGCTGAATCAGAAAACAACAGTTTCAGAGAAACGTCAACACAGCGCTGAATCTGTGAAACGTATGGTTTAGTCCATCTGAAGGGCCTGCAAATATCATCTGCCCCTCTCAGTAAACATCCTCTAATTACAAACAATGTGAACGAGACGAGATAAGTTTGATTAAACTCTATGACCACACACGAGCCGAAGGCAGATGGATAGATACGTTACCAGTAGCTATCCTCATGTGTGTCTGACAGCATGTCCCACACACACAAACATGTGCAGGAAATATACACAAACATATGCAGCAACACACACACGTGCGCACACACACACACAAAACATACTGTCTGTCTTTATGATGTTCTGTGACCTACTGACTGAACATTTATTTGTCTTTTCCACTGTCCAACAAACATTGGTCTGATTGAGAGAGAGAGAGAGAGAGAGAGACATAATCTGTCAAAGGAGAGAGAAAATAGACTTTAAGGTGAAAATGTTGATGTCTAGTGTGAGCACACAGCACTAAAATGAGTGTCTGTTAGCAGTTTCATCCAAAACTCTCCTGCCTCAGTGATTCTGACATCCGTTGCACATAAACACTGACCCAGGATCAGCTCTCATGTGGCTCAGACTCACTTTGTTGGTTTGGTTGCGGCATGTAAGGCTGATCTCGGGTCAGATGCATCAGTAAACGCTCTCATTAGTCAGACTGAGTTGAGGACAGTTAACAAAAGCACCGGAGCATGTGGCTCTCTCTCTGCATTCTCTCACAGCTCGCTTTATCTGCAGCCCGTCTCATAAAGAGCCACTGAAGGAACTAATTGGTCAGGCCTCTGTCAGTAAATGGTGTGTGTGTGTGTGTGTGTGTGTGTGTGTCCTTTGCGAGGAGGAGGTGCTTCCTTTTAAAGTCTCTAAAGTTGGAATGTCACAGTAACACACTCAACTAAAAAAACAGCTCATTAACACACACACACACACACACACACACACACACACACACACACACACACACACACACACACACGCACGCACGCACGCAAGCACACGCACACGCACACGCACACGCACACGCACACACACACACTGTGCTGTCAAATCGATTAATCGCAATGAATTGATTCTAAAATAAAAGTTTGTGTTTATAATGTGTGATACACACACACGCACACACATTTTTTGGAATACATCACAAGCATTGCTGATGCCTTAAAATCATGTCTATAGACAACCACAAAAAAAAGCTGTATTTACCACATAGCAACACAACGAATACCTTAGCAACTGCAAAACGCCCTGGCAACAATCTATAACATCAAAGCACCACTCTATTCAAAGAACATTATTAAAATATGAATATTATTATAATATTCAACATGTTTTTATTGTTGTTTCTAATAAAACAATTTCAGAATATAGTATTGGACCAGTATTTTGTATATTGGCAGTGGACATTTTTCCACTATAAAAACAGACAGAAGACTTCCTCATGAGTGCTGATGTTCATGTGATCTGAACACACATTAATCCCTATTGAGATTAATAAACAGTAAAATATGAATTGGGTGTCTCGCAGAGGGAAATATCCTGTTATATGAAGGATAACCGCAGCGCCACACGTCCTGCTTAAAGAGCTGTGGTTTAGATGACACTAACAGACGTCGGAGAAATGCTGAGTGTGAAACTAAATCTCTATATCTGGCCCAGAAACAGCAAAGCTAACAATAAAACCTCACTCCTGCTTTTATAATCTTGTTTTTATCTATTTTAAGCAGAACATCTGGTGAACTTTGGGGAAAACTTTATTGTGGGTGGAATTGGTATTTTTTCAGTAAATACATCTCAAGAGCTGTTTATTTTTGTTTAGGAAATGAGACAGGAGTTCCTGTGGTAAGTTAATATATGATATTCTGTGCATTTGTTGCATAAATATTGCATACACTAAATTATGCATTTCAATACATAGGGAAAAAAAACATGCATAACATGGAGATTGATGCTATTTGACCTATAACAATAAATGCACACGTTTCTTCACCAAATGGCATGGTAAAAAGGTTTACATTTGCCAATAAGTCACTTTACATAAACATACACATTTACACACAGCATGCATGCAACTGAAAAATACCTATATTAAGTAGTATTATTATTAATTAGAAAGAAAAAAAAAACTGAAAAGTTTGTTTGTTTATTTGACACAAATGTTCCTCCATGAGTTTGATTCTTTGCATTTGGAGGTCAAGGTTTGGGTCGCTTCTGAGGATGCACGGCTGGACCGTCTCAAATATGACGGATGAACGTGGAACATGATGAAGTCAGAGCTCAGACTCTCATCTCAGACAGGAAATGGAGGAGGAGAGATGGTCAATCCCAAATGCTGCGATCAACTTTGTGTGTGAGTGTGTATACACTTGAGAATGCTTATTTTAAGTGGACAAAAGGGGAAAGAGAGGGAAACTGTGTGTGCATCTGAGAGAGAGAGAGAGAGAGAGAGAGAGAGAGAGAGAGAGAGAGAGAGAGAGAGAGAGAGAGAGAGAGAGAGAGAGAGAGAGAGAGAGAGAGAGAGAGAGAGAAATGACATGTATGGGAGAACATTTGACACAGTGCAGCTTAAAATTCATAGAAACATTTGTGTGAATGTGAAACAAATTGTTTCTTGTTTACATTTTGTTCTATTGTATTTCAGTCTAGACAAGTTTGTGCATATGTGTGTAACCCAGGGTAAATCTGGGGGTATTGCTGATTGAGAATATCTTAATAGGGTGTTTATCAACACTTATCTACACTTACCTGTATCTCCCTTTTACTTTTACTTACCTAGAGAATGAAATCCGTTAATGTAGGTCTGCTGACAGCATCCATCCGATCCGGTTACTAAAAGAATATTAAAGCTTATAAATAAAGCTTTCCTGTTATATCAATGTAAAGCTGCTTTGTAAGAATATTCTAGCCTATTGCAAAAAGCACTATAAAAATAAAGGTGACTTGACTTAACTTGATTTGACTTCAAACCATTTGCACTACAATGTAAAAGTTTAGGCTAGGTGTCCTTAAAGAGATAGTTCTACCAGAAAGACTCGGGAGAATTATTTCAATAAACCGTACATTTATTGACAGCTCAGCAAGCTGATAATCTACAAAGTCATTTGGCGTAGGCCCTGTCCGTAGTGCATAATCCGAGAGTATCGGATCTGCAATTCCTGCCTAAAGATGAAGGCAGGGGCGCAGCAGACCCCCCGGGAGGTATGGACAGGACCATCCTGGTGGTGGTGGGGAGGATGGGGGTAATCGTCGCTTCAGTATCTGCGAACTCAAACATGTGTAAGTACCGAGCTTTTATACATGAGCATGAGAATATGATTGGATAGAAGTGAAGGCAATAGGTGACGTAGTAATTGAGTCTTCCCGGCAGAACTTATGCTAAAGCTTTCATTTCTCCCAAAAATGAAAATTCTGTCATCATTTATTGTTGTTCCAAACTCTTGCTTCTTTTAAACACAAATGCATTCTGAAGAATGTAAGTAACCGGATAGTTGACGGTGGCCAATCTGGCCATTGACTTCCATAGTATTTTTTTTTTTTTTCCTACTATGGAAGTCAATGGCTACCGTCAACTGTCCAACATATCTTCTTTTGTGTTCAACAGAAGAAAGAAACTCATACGGGGTTGGAACAACTTGAGGGTGAGTAAATGATGACAGAATTTACATTTTTGGGTGAACTATCCCTTTAATGAATGTTAAAACTCACATAGTAATTCATGTCAAGTACATTTTAGACTGAGAAAAGTTCTTGCTCATCATCGGTTAGAGGAGGATCAGTGATTTGTCATGACTGAGAACTGAAGACAGTGTCTGACAGTGGTTTACTGCCCCCCTGAGGCCAAACATGAAAAAAATGAACAGGATTTAAAAATCGTCTTCCCACTTCCCAGCCTTCTAAGAATACAATAAAGATCTATGTGCAATTTATTTAATAATCTCTACGCTTTATATTTAGTGTGACAAGAAAAACAGAACCAAACAGAACTTTTTGGCCTTTTAGCATTGAAATTAGGCTATATTTAAAAATGTTTTAAATAAAAACATTATTTAATGTTTATATTAATATAATATATATTAATATAAACCCCCAAATAAAATAAATGTATATAATCAATGCAATATTTGTAAATTACGATTTAACCAATTGCAATATAATAACAAACAATACAATAATATAAAATTATAATTTATCATGATATAATATAGGCTATTGTAAAATAATAAGCTCGACGTGCTGAATGACAATAAAGGCAGTGTAAGTGTGAATGTAAAGTGGCATTACTCGCAGCATCAGTGTCTCCAGGCCTGAGAACATGTTCTCTCGGTTCTCACGTCTGTCAGAGGAAGCAGAATCCCGCCTGTTATCATCATTTCAATACAGAGGCCTTGATTTACAGTGTCGCTCGTTTGTCGCTTTTATTGCGGCTCTTTGATGTGCGCCGCGCGAGACCCTTTGAAATGCACGAGCGCTTTCTGATGTAGAGTCACGAGCGCCGCTCTGACTCCCCGAAAACCTGCCGTGAGATTCCAGCGCCACATCATCATCATCATCATCATCACGGCCTTCATCACCCCAAACATCATCATCATCATATCACTCAAATCATCTTCCTCACTACAAATCATTTCTCATGGTGATCTTAATCAAAATCTCCCCTGATAGGCTATACTAGATATCATCATCTTCATCATTTTAAACATGCCATGACATGTTAGCATTCTGATCATCACCATCATAATGACCTTCATCACATTTTTGTCCAGGTATGCCTGTTATCTTATCATCAAGTAGGCTAAAGCATCCTGGACGGTTCAGGTAAAAAATTTTTACCTTTAGCCTATGTGAAATGTAAATGCTCTTAACCTGTGAGGCACTCGAGCGCGCGCCAGAGTCTTATATTATAATAGAGATGTGGCGTCGGAGATAAAGCGTCGATAGCGGCATTCGGGCCTTCAACTGTCTATGTTCAGCTCTCTGTTGATCAGGGTGATTTCCGGCCAGTCGGCGGCACCTGTGTGTGCGCGTGCCATAAATCAGCTCAGGTGGGTGTCCCGGGCGTGACGTCAGCGCTGGGCAAACAAACGCGCGCTCGCAAGCGCTCAGGCAAGGTGAAGTTCAGTTAAAGTAAAACTTTCAGCTCGCCAGGAAAATGTCCGTGAGCTTCCTGCTGGACACGGCCATGTACGGCAACCCCGCGAGACACCTGAACCTCAGCCACCAGCCTCACCTGAACGTGTACCCGTCCGCCCCGTACCCGGACTACAGCGGGTACCACCCGGGTCCTGCCCTCGGGAATGACCTGCATCACAGCGGCAGCTCGTGGAGTCCCGGGTTCGGCCCGGGTTCGCGTGAAGAGTGGCCGCCGCTCTATGGCCACGGGACGGGTCACTCGCTGCCGGTTAACGGCGTGGAGGTGAACAGCATCCCGCCGGTGGATCAGGCGCTGCTGGAGAGAGAAGAGCCACAGGACTGGATGAGACGCGCCGCGGGTCCCACCGGGAACACTGGTGAGAGATCAGCACCTCTCCTGACCCCTAAACCCTCCAGTGCTCAATACTGGCTCACATCACACTCTTTCACTTCCTCTACACGATCCAAAAATACCAGGCATCGTAGTTCCACCTTGGAGGTTTTTTTTTATGTATGATATAACTTGATGCTTTTATGATAACTACAGTACAGTGTTTTTGGACAATACCATTGGTAATAGCATGTTTTCCAGACATAAATAATGGTTATACCATGAAATTTGATGCTTTTAAGAAATATACCATATCAGTACAGTGTTTCTGTTCTATTGGTAATACCATATTTTAGACATTCATCTTGGAAATAACATGATATTTGATGCTTTTATTGAAAAAACAAAAAAACAAACAAACAAAAAACAATAGTCTACAGTGTTTTTGGACAATACCATTAGTAATACCATGCTTTTGATTGCGCTTTATTTTAAAGTACATGCACTTACAGTATACTGGTTAATATAAGATAACTACATGGGTTAAGGTTTGGTTTAGGGGTATGTTCAGGGTTAGTACCTAGTTATTATTACCCAGTTATTGTAATAACTATAATAAGAACATAGTATGTACATGGGTAACAGTACTGTAAAATAAAGTGCTACCATGTTTTTAGACATAAATCATGATAATACCATGTAATTTGATGCTTTTATGAAACAAACCATAGTAATACAGTGTTTTTTAGACAACAGCAATTTTTTTTGGGACAATACCATTGGTAATACCATGTTTTTAGGCATGCATAATGGTAATACCATGTAATTTTGATGCTTTTATGTAATGCGCCATAGTAGTACAGTGCTTTTGGGCAATATGACTGGCAATAGACAATACCATGCTTTTTGGACATGCATCATGGTAAGACCATGTTTTTTTGTTTTTTTTTACATGTTCCCTGTGATCTCATGCTTTTTGGAAATATATCAGTAGTACAGCATTTTTTAGACATGCATCATGGTAATACCGTGTTTTTGAACATATAAAACCATGTTATTCTTTAAAGTATGTTGAAATACCACATAAAAACCATGGTATATGAATATGGAAATCATACAGTAACATGATCAAAACTCCTACAGTATAATCACCTGATACCATTCAATGCACCATTTTAAGACCACAGAAAGTGAAAGTTTAGTTTACACATTTCTATTACTCTGAAAACCTGCTCCTTTCTGCACAGCATTTTAGGTGTGCTAACTTACATTGTGCTGTATAGGAATAGTTTTGCTTATTGTGACCTACAGTCACATCTGATTTATATACAGATCAGTTTATGAATCAGTCATGCTTAAGGCCTGTGGTTACAGCTGAGAGATCAAAATACCAGCATAATTCATCCGTTTGATCCTTGATGTTCTACAACATCTGGGAGATCTGAAGGAGCGTGTAGTTGAACAGTCAATAATAGATGTTTGCGGCCTTATCAGAAGTGCATTATGGCTAATAGTTTACCAAGTGATAAACTAATCTCTTCTGGGAATATTTGTGTAAATGTGTCACACACAGTCAGGTTGGCACAGTTATAAAGCTCAGACGGAGCGAGACTCTTAGAGATGTTCACATTTCATTTAGTTCTAAAAGATTTGTGTTGCATGAAACACAAATCTTTTTAATGGCCTGGATTTGCATCTTTTTAATGGTCTGGATTTGTTGTTTTTGCTAAATCATATTTGGCCTCCAAATCTAATTTGATCCATTTCAATTCAAACCTATTTGTATAACACTTTTCACAATATATATACATACAGTATATCTATATATATATTGTTCCAAAGCAACTTAACATTGAATAATTCATATTAGTGGTAAATAAATATATGTACAAATATAATGGTTAATAAATGGGTGTATAAGATCACTTAGATCAGTCTTATTTTTTGTCAATAACAATGAACTGCAGTCTGTGCATATTTCTTAAACAGGCCAAAAGGAGGAAATGAAGTCACGCTCATTAGTTTTGTCTTCAGCTTTCAAAGGGCCGTTGTCTAACACTGTTGGACAAGATGCAAATGTGGTCATCGTGTTTGACTGTTCAAATGTTCTGATATCGTCACATGAGCAGATTATAGACCATGTGACAAAAACAAATATGAGAATGTTCAGGAAATACAGCTTGGAAAAAAATGAAACGCTAATCTGAACTGGTTTAATTTTCCACTCTACTTTTTCCTTAGAAAACACACACATGTAGCCTTGCCAGTATAACTTATCTAAATCACTTTACTTATCTCAGTAGCAACATACTGTTGACTTCTTTTGTTTTTATATAGAGGTAATGATAATGACAACAGATTAACCCATATCCAAACCCTATCCCTAACAGAATGCATTTAATTTATTAGCTTTTATTTTATGAAAAAGTATTTTTCACTCATTTAAATGTAATTGTTGCCCCCTACTGGACAACAGTAATAGACGCCTAATGCTTCTGACACGTGTTGTCATAAATAGGACTTTATTTTGATCTGTTAGTTATAATAATGTAGGTATTTATCACTCCAGATTCTGACAAAATTTCTATCTATTATTGAATTGAATCCTGGCACAGTTGACTCCTTCACAGTCTACTTCGAAAGCAGTCTAGTGATCTGTTTACTATCCATTTATAACTGAGCTTCATCACTGAAAACCTCATATTACTGACTGATCTGGAACACGTGATTGTTTTTAACAGAGTTTGATGTCAGGATTTTGCTTAGAAAATTAAACAAAGCGATATTTGGTAAAATAGACAGTTTTAATTCAAATTATCTGCTTATCAGTGCATTTCAGTATCAGAGAAATTATGAGTATAATCAACATTTCCCTTGCCTCGTCCGCCATCTTGCATTTTTTTTGAATGAATTATGCGAATTAAAAACTGCATTCAAATTTAGGCAAAATAAGGTTTGTGTGGAAGACAGCTTAACTTTTGCATCAGTCTGTGACAGGGTTATTAATATTATAGTTAACTAAGACTAAAACTAAAACCATAACTTGAACCGTTATTTGAAATAAAGTAAATGTTAACTGAAATAAAATGAAATATAAAAATCTAAACTTTTTATCAGCTAGTTGCCAAAGCAACATTTCTTATTACCATTTAGTTAAAAGTCACCATGAAATAAAAAAGGGACAAATTCTTAATTCAGTTTCACTTTTTTTGGTGGTCCCTTTAACACACTATGTTGACTATATAAGTAACATTGCACCTACATGTCTATTAACTCTCATTAGAGTGTCAATAGAGTAGACTATTAGTAGACTGGTAGGGTTAAAATAAGTTGACATGTGGTTGTCTGTCGGGGAACATCAAAGTAAAGAGTTAGCAGATATATTAAGCAGACAGTCTACTAATAATCTAATGAGAGTTAGTTGACATGTAGTTGCAAAGTTACTTATAGTCAACAGAATGTTCAAAAGGAACCATCAAAATAAAGTGTTTCCCTTAATTCTTATTTTATGGAATATTGCAGTATATATTATAAATGATTAATCCGCGCACATCATTATAATTGTATTTTTTTATTTTTATTAATGTGCCTCGTGATCTTAATTAAAGTAAGCTTGCAGCTCATCTCTTCTCTGATGATGATGTGTTTACTGGCGTGAGGGCGGGGCAACCTGTCACTCACCTGAGATCCACCAATAGCAAACCACAACCAATCCAATCAATTCCCCACGGACAAAATCAAGTCCCTCCCTACAATTGTTCTTGTTTGAGAAGCCGTTTCACTTGGATATACATCACACAAGGGAAGAAAAGACTATTGCAACTTCTGTTTCATATATATATATATATACACTCAGAAAAAAAAAGGTACAAAAGCTGTCACTGGGACCTTCAAAATGGTTCTAATATGTACACTTTTGGTACCAATATGTATCTTTGAGGGACTAATATGCACTCTTTAGGTACAAAGGTGTACCACCACAGTGACAGCTTTTGTACCTTTTTTTCTGAGAGTGTATATACACACATTTAAAAGAATACGAAAATAACACTGGTCTGTGATGCCTTAAAATACAGTCTAGGTAGGCAGCACACTAGTATTTGGCAGATCTAACAGATAAGCGCTTCTGTCTTTATCTATGTGTGAACCTCTTCCTGCTATGTTTATTACAGCACATCATATGACTGTGATGATGATGTGTGTATGTGTGCACGTTATAATGAGGTTAAACACTGTAAACCCTCATTTACTGAGTGTACACTGATCCAAGTTTAATTTTTTTTTGCCTTCCTATAACCTGTTTGAAGAGATAAACCACTGTAAAAATCAGTTATCCATTTAAAACGACTACATTTTACGCCCACCTTAACAAGATCTTCTGTTAGTTCATGAAGGCGGTTTTGTAATCGCTGTATAAATAATTGGTTTCCCCAGGATTCTTAGGTGGTCATTACCAAACATATTATGTATTAGTAATGTCACAATGTTCATTTAAGGAAGGAGATAAAGGAGAGCGCAGAGGCGCCATCTTTCGTGCAGAGACACAGTGAGTCAGAGGTGTGTGATGCCATCGTGTATGAAGGTGGAGCGGTGTTGCTCAATGTTAGCTGCTCGATTATTCATCTGTGTCTAAACACAAGGCGTCTTGAGAGTCGAACGTCCTGTCGACAAAGTGAAAGATTTTGTGAAAAGCTAATAACGGCAGAGGCCAGTGAGTCTGAGGCGTAGGCCGCACCCTGCTGTGTGCACTGTGGGAGGACCGGAGAACACTGATAAGGGGACCAGACTCAGTGTGTGTGTGTGTGTGTGTGTGTGTGTGTTTACACACGTCAGCCAAAGCTGCAGGAGAAAAGGGAAGAAAACTGTTGAGAAAGAGTTTCAATCTATGAAAACTGCATTGAGGGGCTTTCAGGACAGAGTTGTGCGGTTCCTTGTTGTTTTAGTATCATTGAGATAATATTTTAAATTAATTTTCATTTGTAGATTTCACGTTTTTCATTTTAGTTTAAGTTTTTGTCTTTTTTTTTTTTTACTTAAAAAAAAAAAAAATCTATATAGATTTTTCTTAGTTCACTCTTAGGAAAAAAGTTGAGGTTATATATACTCTAGGTTTCTTGACTCATTTTTAAAGAACACAAAGGTCAAAAAGGTTCTTTACAAGGAGAAATGTCATGTATAAGTTTTTTTTCTTTTTTTTCTAGTGATAAAGTATGTTTAGTAGCTGCTTAATTCATAAAACTTTAATTTAAACAAAATTAATGAATTAAAAACTAAATCCATAAAATGGTGGGAAACCCCCAAAACTCTATTTCAGTCACGCAAGTACAGCTCCTATCTCTTTAAATGGGGAAAAATACTTTACACTTTACTATCCTAATGAAGCCACAGGAGAGGATTTATGAATGAAGGTGAAGCGACATAACTGATGCTGGTATAGGTCACATGATAATGACAACATGGCGGATGTAACGTATATTTTTAGCGGTTGTAAAGTAATTACTTATTCAAAATATGTACCTAAGAGAGTATGCGATTTTAACGACTTCTAACGGCTGCTGAAGGGACGCATGACTTAACCAATTGGTGATTGGCTCTTTTATTTAGAAGGCGGGACTTATTCCGCCATATTGAGTGTCACACTTTCTCCTATTCATAGCATTATGATTGCACCATCTTCATATATATAAAGTCTTTTACGTATATGAAGTGCCTGACAGAACCCTTTTTTCTTCTAAGAGTGTTTAGTACATCACGTAAATGAAAATGAGAAATATAGCTTTGGCAGCTAGCTGGAATAAAATGTTTACTATTTTATATATTTTATTTTATTTTATTTCAAGTAACAAATATTTTTTGCATTTTTTTTTTAAGTTGTGTTTGCATGTGCACACGTGTGTGATCTGATATCAGACACACTCAGATCGACACAGACCAGCAGAAAACACTGTAATACGCCCGTCTTATGAATGCGGTGCTTTGGATGATAATTGAGGCAATATGAGTGAAATAGCAATAGCGTAAATTTAAGATTACTGGTGTGCAGATTTCAAATTTACACAGATATGCTGAAACAGAAATCTGAGTGTTTGTTGTATATGTTTACTGAAGCATTTGATTGGACAAATACCTGATGATGGCCACATGTAGACATAAACACTGTATTTGACTGATGTTTATCAATAGAGAAACAAAGATGATGTAGCTTGTAAAGGTCGGTTGCAAAACTTCCACTCATTTTGTAATTCACAGGAAGATTGAAATATATTTCCAAAGATCAGAAATCTCTCAAATGCACAGGGGTTTGTTCTAGTTTTTCCTCAGTGCTGAAGGATTTGTTTATAACACCGCTGCTTTAGTTTTTGGCCTTTATTAAACCCAAACTCTCACTTATAAACAGACAGGCCTGAAAACGCTGTTCATTTACACAACGAGTGTTTTGGGGTTTGAAAACCAGTTTCAAAGTGCAAGTTTTTGAAAACAAGACTGTTATAATTTCTTTATAAACTACAAAAACACAAATTTGTGAAAATAGTGACATCATGGGCATGCTTATTACATGTTCAGTCTATAGGCGCAGTGTTTCTCTACAAAGTGACATCGCCAACTACTGGCCTGGCAGCAGAATACAGCGTAACGGTTTAACAATCTACAACAAAACAGAGCGAGCTTTGGTGATATCTAAGCAAATATTTTATTAACACAATAGTAATTTATCGCTATAAATAACATAACATTTTTAAAAAGTTGGTCAAAACCGTACATTTAACACCATTAAGCAATGCAACTTCCAGACGCCATCTTTATTTTTAAGTTTAACCAGAGATAGTATTATTATTGAGAGATATGAGGGTCCGTGGCTCGACCACTGAAGAAAGCGATCACGTGTGCCTTCATAACCAATCAGTCTTGACGTCCTTGAATTTCGTTCAGAGTTGTGCGACAGTCAATCACTGTTTGCGGAGACCATACACTGAAAAAAACAATAAGTAAAATTTACTCAATTTTTCTTTGGCAAGTTTTTGCACGAATATTTTTAAAGTAAATATCACACGCATATTTTTAAAGTAAATTTCACATATCGTTAGCCTCATAGCATAATTGTCATAAAAGTCATTTTTTGTTTTTCCTTGTTTTCCAAAGACATTGAAATATGACTTAGGCTCATTATGCTAAGAGGCTAACGATATGGAATTAAGTCAACTCTACTTAACTAAGTTAAGTGAAAGTAACAAAGAAAATAAGTAATTTTAACTTGGCTAGTAAAAGGTTGAGTAATATTTATTTAGTTGAAGTTCCCTTTGCAATACATTTCACTCATACATTATAATATTGAATTAAGTATATGCTTTACTTAAAAATTAGTAATTAAAGTAATTAATACAATAGATATTGTGTAAGACAGCTTATCTACATATGTTTATCATCATGTGAACGCAGAGACCTCAATACTTGGTAGACAATACACAATGACGGTAACATTTGATGGATCGTTTTTGTGTTTGAATGTGTCATTTTGAGTAGAAAATGAACTCCAAATGTCATAAAATGGCACGTTACTAATCCTAACAACAAAAGCAATGATGAAACAGTGTAAATACAGTTTGAAAACAGTGAAAAATCAACCTCATTAATTATTCAAGGCCCAGTGCATGATGGGAACACCAGTATCAGAAAAGTTGAGTAATTTTACTTAATTTTATAACGTTGATATTTACGCTTTCATTTCTACACGCTTGAATTGAGTACTAATATAGAATTTACTTAATTTTTTTAACTCTTGCCCGAAGTAACTTTTTCATGTAAATTACATTGTTTTTTTTTCTGTAGTATTTACTTTACCACAAAATCATTTTTATCAGTGTAGAAATAAATGAGAAGTGCGGTAAACTGAATAATACATTTTTTTTTAAATTCGGCGTAAACTCTAAAAATAGATCAATCCTGCAAAGAGCAAACATGTTGAAGATTAGCCGATAAGCTGTTGAGTGATTAAATGATAAGCCGTTTTCCCACAAAAGCATGTTGTGAAGCCTCTCGTCCATTGACATCCACTAAAAAATAATGGCCTCTAGTCTCCTTCCCTCTGTACTGCAGCGTTACGCTATGTTTTTGCTAATCTTGGAGGCTTGCCTTAAAGCAGCTTTGGCTTAACTCTCACAGAATGGAAGGCAGAGGATTGTGGGATATAAAGGCAGTGAAGGATCCATCTATGCTGCCTTTAACAGTCGAGCAGATGAAGGAACCTCAGGAGACATTAGATTCGGATGTGCCTTGATGCCCTTTTACCTTGAAATGCAGCATTTTTTTAATTTATGACTCGTGATGCAGCCTAAGTCATAATCACACGTGTTCATTTGTTAGCCAGAGGACTGACTGAGCCTGGTTTCTCACGAGGTTTTTTTCTCCATTCTGTCAGCTGATAACGTTTGGCTTCCTTGCCACCGTCACCTCAGGCTAGCTTAGTTGGGGACTCTTAATATTCAACAATATTATTGATTTGACTGCACTGACACTATTGCTGGTGGATGACATCACTGCTTTATAGATTAAAAATGAACTAATTTAATAACTGACTTCAATGACACTGTTTTCTTTTAGAGTTGCTGCACAGCCGAAATGATCTTTGTTTGCTTCATTAAATCATTTTCCTGTTATCATTGTATAAAGCTGCTTTGGAGCAATCTGTATTGTATAAAGCTCTTATAAATAAAGCTGACTTGAAGTTGTGACGTATTTTCTGAAATGGAAAACTGAATGAGAAAAATAGAGGGCGTGGCTTGTTTTATCCCACTGGGAATTGATTGGATATAACAAAAAAAGTGGGCGTTCCATTCAGCTCGCTTCAGATTTTTTTTTTTTTTTTGTGTATTAATCAACTTGCATGGATAAATTATTCAACACAAGACTAGTAATGTGCACTAACAAAGTAAATAGGGTCAATTTTGATCTCATGTCGATTTTAAATGTTTTGTATCAAACAGAAAGATGAGGGAAACAATAAAAAACATGTTGTTGATGGAAATTGAAATGCAAACAAAACTGGATCTGCTGAAAAATGTGCCACAACATTAAAGACGTTTTAAGACAAAAGTACTTAGCAATCCCAAACATATTTGGACTCTGAATTCACTCTTATGAATATTTGAATATCATTGCATTAGGAAATAAAGCATCAAAGCTGTTTAAAGGTCATTGCAAATATCTGAAAAGTAAAGTTATATCTAAGAAAAGCTCTTGAGTAGAGTCGTGCAGATTCAAACACATGCGTTGTTACTTTCTACATTCTACTTTCTACATTTCTACATTTCTACAATCACATTCACACATTTTAAGTGTGACTTAAGATTTAAAGTGGGGTTTAGTGGGGTAAGACGAGGCTGTCTGATGTCAGAACGTGGTTAACGCTAACAGAACATCAGGCAAACAACATCTCAAGAGGAACCAAAAACTGGGGGAGGAATAGAAAAGTGGTTTACCACAGTGGTGTTCTTCATCAGCCTCTGTAGAGGAATATTCATGTTATTACTGCCGAAAGTGTCTTGGATGGTGAGAGATTATGAAAACAGGAACTGAGATCTCATCTGTGGCACTTCCTTTTTGACACCCAAACACTTCAACAACATTTTTCATCTTTCTATATATTTTGTATTTACTCAATTTATTACAAACCCCTTTAAAAAAAAAAGAAAAAAAAAAAAGAAATGAATCAATCATGTATTTCAGCAAATTATAGATATTTTAGATCGCTGGGATTGATTTGTTCTTCTAGAGTCCAAGCTGCACAACTCTAAAATAAAAACCAAGAACACAGATGTTGTGCAATACTGAAAATATCAGGGGATTTTCAGCTTAATAAGTCGTGGGAAGTTTTGTTTTAGTGCATTTTTCTTTCCACCACTTCAATATTATTATTTATTATTTGTATTGAAGTTGAAGTTACATTGAACTTTAAATGGTTCTGTCAGGCACTTCATACATAGAACTTTTGGGGTTCCCACCATTTTATGGAATTCGTTTTTAATTAATTATTTTTTGTTTTAATTCACTTTTCATTTTAATAACATTTTATGAATTAAACAGCTTGTAAAGATACTTTATCACTAGAAAAATCAAAATAACCCATTAAGCATGAAATTATTATACATTTTTTATGAAATTATTATATAATTATATATTATATATATTTTTTTAATTCAGCAACCACAACTGAATATGACAATTAAAAAGAGAAATATTCCTGTTGTGCCGGCAGGAGGGAAGACGCGGACGAAGGACAAATACCGAGTGGTGTACAGTGACGTTCAGCGCCTGGAGCTGGAGAAGGAATTTCATTTCAGCCGATACATCACCATCAGAAGGAAGGCGGAGCTTGCCGGAGCCCTGAGCCTATCAGAACGCCAGGTGGGTCATTAACTCTCAGAAAGAGGAAGTTAAATGAACCTGCAAATTCATGCCATCTAATTATAACTGAGTTTTGTGTCAAAGGGCAAAACGTTGTTGTACAGAATAAGAAGAACATATGATGATGGTGATATGTATATAATGGTACACAGGGAAAACACCGAAATTAAATGTACTACATTTCCTAGAAAAGATGATAGCCATTAGTCAGTTTTCCATTTAGCTATTTGTATGCACATTTTGGTATATCTCATAAAAAACTCTGGATGTGAACGCCAAGATGCACATACATTTTAAAAATGCACAAAAAACATATAAACTCATTTACACAAGAAATCCCTCGATGAGTAATAAAACCCCAAACACAAGATAACATGAGAAATAATTGAGAAATAAAAGCCACGGTGGCTTCCACGATTGCAGCAACTTCCATTTTTATTACAGATATTTTGCGCCAGTTTCTCAGAAAGTGATGATTTTGTTCTCTCGAACACATGGGATGGAAACGCTGCTTCATTCGCTAATGTTTTTTAGGCAATATTCCATTTTTGAATTCGTAACTTTTGGATAGCAAATGCCTTTTTAAAATCACATTAATTATGTAGAAATACATAATTGTCATCCATGCGTCACCCTAAAATCAAAACAATGATATATATATAAACAGACAAACAGTTTAAGAAGACCATCTGCAACTAGTTAAAAATCAGGTTACACTTTATTTTAAGGTGACGTAGTACTTACTCAAATAAGTAAAGAGTAATATTAATTAACTACGTTCTTACTATAGAGTTACGGTTACGGTCTGGTTTAGGGTTAGTTACTTGTAATTATGCATAATTTACTGTTATTACTATTGTAAGTACATGTAGTAACGTGTAACTACGTCGCCTTAAAATAAAGTGATAATTGCAAAAAATAGCTCAGAAAAGTGAAATTAGTTCAGACTAAAGCGCCGGTAATTTAAATCTAAGTATTTAAAAATCAATTTAATTTATGATGTAAATAAAAAAAATGCTTATATACTTAGAATTAGCTCTAATGAGAATAATAAAAAAATAAAAATATAAAATAACACACACACACATACACGAGTACGAGTAGATGGGATGTGTCTACTACAGCTACTGCAAAAATATATATAAAATAACACACACACACACACACACACACACACACACACACACACACACACACACACACACGAGTACGACTAGATGGGATGTGTCTACTACAGCTACTACAAAAATATATATAAAATAACACACACACACACACACACACACGAGTACGACTAGATGGGATGTGTCTACTACAGCTACTACAAAAATATATATAAAATAACACAAACACACACACACACACGAGTACGAGTAGCTGGGATGTGTCTACTATAGCTACTACAAAAATATATATAAAATAACACACACACGAGTACGAGTAGCTGGGATGTGTCTACTACAGCTACTACAAAAATATATATAAAATAACACACACACACACACACACACACACACGAGTAGCTGGGATGTGTCTACTACAGCTACTACAAAAATATATAAAATAACACACACACACACGAGTAGCTGGGATGTGTCTACTACAGCTACTACAAAAATATATATAAAATAACACACACACACACACACGAGTAGCTGGGATGTGTCTACTATAGCTACTACAAAAATATATATAAAATAACACACACACACACACACACACACACGAGTAGCTGGGATGTGTCTACTATAGCTACTACAAAAATATATATAAAATAACACACACACACACACACACACACACACACACACACACACACACACACACACACACACACACACACACACACACACACACACACACACACACACACACACACAGAGTACGAGTAGCTGGGATGTGTCTACTACAGCTACTACAAAAATATATATAAAATAACACACACACACGTACGAGTAGCTGGGATGTGTCTACTACAGCTACTACAAAAATATATATAAAATAACACACACACACACACACACGAGTAGCTGGGATGTGTCTACTATAGCTACTACAAAAATATATATAAAATAACACACACACACACACACACACACACACACACACACACACACACACACACACACACACACACACACACACACACACACACACACACACACACACACACACAGAGTACGAGTAGATGGGATGTGTCTACTACAGCTACTACAAAAATATATATAAAATAACACACACACACACACACACGAGTAGCTGGGATGTGTCTACTATAGCTACTACAAAAATATATATAAAATAACACACACACACGTACGAGTAGATGGGATGTGTCTACTACAGCTACTACAAAAATATATATAAAATAACACACACACACACACACACGAGTAGCTGGGATGTGTCTACTATAGCTACTACAAAAATATATATAAAATAACACACACACACACACACACACACACACACACACACACACACACACACACACACACACACACACACACACACACACACACACACACACACACACACACACACACACACACACACACACACACACACACACAGAGTATGAGTAGCTGGGATGTGTCTACTACAGCTACTACAAAAATATATATAAAATAACACACACACACACACGAGTACGAGTAGCTGGGATGTGTCTACTATAGCTACTACAAAAATATATATATAATAACACACACACACACACACACACGTACGAGTAGATGGGATGTGTCTACTACAGCTACTACAAAAATATATATAAAATAACACACACACACACACACAAGTAGCTGGGATGTGTCTACTACAGCTACTACAAAAATATATATAAAATAACACACACACACACACACACACACACACACACACACACACACACACACACACACACACACACACACACACACACACACACACACACACACACAGAGTACGAGTAGCTGGGATGTGTCTACTACAGCTACTACAAAAATATATATATATATAAAATAACACACACACACAAACACACACGCACGAGTACGAGTAGCTGGGATGTGTCTACTACAGCTACTACAAAAATATATATAAAATAACACACACACACACACACACACACACACACACACACACACACACACACACACGAGTACGAGTAGCTGGGATGTGTCTACTACAGCTACTACAAAAATACATATAAAATAACACACACACACACACACGAGTACAAGTAGCTGGGATGTGTCTACTACAGCTACTACAAAAATATATATAAAATAACACACACACACACACGAGTACGAGTAGCTGGGATGTGTCTACTACGCTCATTGGTTGTTGAATACGGTAAATCACGTTGACTCTCTGATTCACAGGTGAAGATCTGGTTTCAAAACAGACGAGCCAAAGAAAGGAAAATGAACAAGAAGCGACTGCAGCAGGCTCAGCAGAGCTCTACGTCCACACCTCCCAGCATGCCCACTCACGCCAGCGCCACCATGGTCTCCAGCACCAACAACGCTTTGATGACAGACAATATATCGACCACCATTAAAGAGGAATACTGAGAACCTTTCCGACAGAAGGACAAACAGTACATGTTTACACAGTTTCAGCGACACTGAATGGAACGTTCATATTGCACTACACAAATGACACGCAAACATGTTTTATTGTGATAATGCACACAGTATTTCAATTTTTGTAAAAAATTATGATCTCGGAGTATGTCGGACGACTGAAGACACGTCATAATGCTTTCTAAATTGTTTCGCGTACTGCTTTTGATGACCTCACTGACGACGATGATGATTTAATGACTATATTTGCAGCGCGTGCATCACTACTGCTTTGCTTTGCTATGTAAACTATTTTACACCTACTGGAAAACTGACATTTTAAAAAAAAAACAAAGAGTCAACTGGTGCCTCTGTGTAATTATTCTTTTAAAAAAGTGTAAAATTTGTAATAAAAAGATATTTGATATTTGTTTTTTTTTTACATTGTTTTAAATGAAAATTAAGCAAATTTTCCTCGAAAGTCTAATTACTGTAATTTACAGTATTACTTTAGAGTTAAAAAATAAATAAAAATGAAGTCCATTGAAATAAAAAAATACGATGCTAATACAATGAATGAGTTTGGTTTAATCAACAGAAACTCAAAATATTGTTTTATGCGAACCACAAATTATCCATGTTGATTAGACAAAAGAGACACCTTTTGAAGATTTTACAGTGTAATTGCCATTATTCTCAATGATGATTCTCATTACCGTTTTTTTATAATACAATATTTTTTTATGATTTTATAGGTCAGAATAAATCAATTAAATACTACAATGGTGTGTAAATGTCACAATTTAAATAAAATATTTGTCTGCTATTTTATTTATTTTATTTTTATTTTTTTAAAGAGAATTTGGGGCAGAAAATTGGACCAAAAAAAAATCGTAATGTTCCTAAAAAAAGATTATTTATTTATTTATTTTTAAAGTAAAGTTTAATTTCGTACTTCTTTTTGAATATGACCTCGACTTGTTCCGGACCGGGTTTATCAGATTTAACTAAATCATACAATGACATTTAAACTCTAAATCAAGCTGTACTTTGAGAGGGCGGAAACCGTGCGAGTGTTTACCGATCACACTGAACTGTGTGGATCATAAGTTGCGATAACACAAGGAAACAAACACAGCTTATTGATAAAAACAGAAGCAGAAACGGTGACCACGTACACGCTCAATCATTGACAGACAAACCAGAGGTCGAGCAGAAGCTGCGATCTGTACGGATGGCATGGGTGTGTGGCCTGTTCAAAGTCAGATGATTCATGTCAATTAAAAAGCCAATAAAGACCTGATGCCAGTAACGTTCATCTCATGTCCTTCAAGATCACGCGTTTGAACTGTTAATGTTTGATTGGTTTCACAATGTCACCATTGACCCTCATCTGAAGGAACACAGATGTGTCAAAAGTACTGACACTATATATTTAAGTTGAAGTACCGTGTCAAAAGTCACCCGTGTTCACACTTCAATCAAGTTTGTCCATGTCCAGCAATGGTTATAAAAAACTGCTTTACTATAATTCAATAATGTCCAATTATATTTTACACTGAGATTAATTGTAAGTGTGATTTTAACTCGTAAACATAATCAAGTAATAAGTAATAAAAAAAAATAAAAAAAGCTTTTCAAATGTTCTTCACTGAAAAAGAAAGTCATTGAGGTTTGGAATAAAAAACTGCTTTAGGTCAAAAAGTGTTGTGATGCAAAGATGAATTCAACAATGTCATATTATATATAAATGAATTTCATTGGTTGTTTAAAGCGAAAGTAAAATTTTGGGGAGCTCAAAAAAGGAAATGATTTTTCCTTAAACATAATCAGGTAAGGAGTTCAGTTTCAAGAGTATTCAAGTAAGATATTCACCAAAATAAAATAAAACTTTCTTTCTGTTGAACACAAATTTGATATTTCAACTGTTTTTGCTCATACAATGAAAGTCAATGGGGTCCTGAGTGTTTTATTTTTTAAATGATCAGAAGAAATACAGTCATTCAGGTCTGGAATGACATGAGGGTGAGTCAATGATGACAGGGCTTTTATTTTTGGGTGAAATAAGTAATAGACAACCATACAAACACATATTTAGGTTTCAGGAACAAAAAAGAAGAAAAAATAGTTTTCATTTTAATTATACATTTCTAGTGAAATTCTTGCTGCTGAAAAGTGCAAAAAACGTATGTGAATGAATGCATGACTGTTTTTATTTTGTGATTATTTTAATTCCTTTCTGTGTAAAGCACTTTGAATTGACAGTGTATGAGATGTGCTATATAAATAAACTTGCCTTGCCTATTACTGCAGCGTCTCCAAAAATTCACCAAAAAGAGATCACTTGTTTCACACTTTAAATATCTTTATTGAGGAACCAAGTATTTTACACATGAAGCCAAGAAATGAATGTGCGATTTACAATTTTATCTTGATGAGAGTGAAAACACATTATACAGGAGAATGAAAAAGAGAGAATGAAACTCAGCCTATATCGTTTATTTCCTTCCTCATTTTCTCGAGAAAGTCTGTTTACAGCCATGCAGATAACAGCAGGATGATATTCTGAATCGTGTTCACATGCATGTTAACCATTAGCCGTGTGGAAGTTGTAAAGTGGAAAATGAAGATGCAAGGTAATAAGCATCTCCATCCCTTTAACCCCACATCAAAACATGCTTCAAATCACTCAATCAGGGGTGAGTTTCCCAAAAGCATCGTTAGCCAACTATGTTCGCAAGTTCTGTCCATAGTTCAACGAGTCAGTGTTTCCCGAAACCATCGTTCTAACGAACATTCGCAAACTTGTGCAGTTGGAACGACAGCTCTCGACCTGTGGTTAGAAGCATATAGTTTCTAGATTGCATGACATGTGGACTTAATAAATCCTTATCTTGAGCAAAATAAGCAAGCTGACATTCAGTACAACCTGTGTCTTTTATTTCGAATACATACAAATGTCATTTACGACTTTTAGTTTGTCAAGAGATTTAAAGCACCGTTTCTGAAGAGTGCGCATGTGCGAACGTGCTCGACTATGTAAGAACGAGCCTATGATTGAATCTGGAAATAAAGCAAAATAACTGAGAAAAATGAGAAATAGTCCTCAGATGTCATGTCTGTAATTTATAATAAAACATCTAGAGTTAATGCGATCTCAAATGGTTTCATTAAAAGAAGTTATTACTCCACCACGTGCGTGACGTCATTAAAGGGTTAGTTCACCCAAAAATGAAAATTCTGTCAGTAATTACTCACCCTCATGTTGTTCCAACCCCGTAAGACCTTCGTTCATCTTCGCAACACAAATGAAGATATTTTTGATTAAATCTGAGAGCTGGCTCACTCCTCCATAGGCTTCTAAGACACTATAACTTTCTGGCCCAGAAAATGCATTAAAGAGATCCTTAATATAGTCCAAGTGACTCCAGTGGCTCAATCTTAAGTTTATAAAGCGACGAGAATACTTTTAGTGCGCAAAAAAACACACAAAAATAACGACTTTATTCCACTATTCATTTCCTTCTCTCTGGGCCTCGAGTTTTTTCACGTAGTGTAATAGCGTAGCGCGTCTGTGTTGTACGTCACACGCACCACACACATGACCCACGTCGGCCAATAGTGAGCCTACGTGGTGACGTACAACACAGACGCGCTACGCTTAAACACTACGTGAAAAAACTCGAGGCCCAGAGAGAAGGAAATGAATAGTGGAATAAAGTCGTTATTTTTGTGTGTTTTTTTGCGCACTAAAAGTATTCTCGTCGCTTTATAAACTTAAGATTGAGTCACTGGAGTCACTTGGACTATATTAACGATCTCTTTAATGCATTTTCTGGGCCAGAAAGTTATAGTGTCTTAGAAGCCTATGGAGGAGTGAGAAAGCTCTCAGATTTAATCAAAAATATCTTAATTTGTGTTCCGAAGATGAACGAAGGTCTTACGGGGTTGGAACAACATGAGGGTGAGTAATTACTGACAGAATTTTCATTTTTGGGTGAACTAACCCTTTAACCAACGTGGTTGAACGACCACTTTGCACAAAACAGTTTCTGGAAACAGTCGTGTCTAGCTAGTTGATTTCTTCAACGATGCATCGTACTATGTACTAGTCAAGCAGCGAGTTACATCGTTGTTCGGGAAACGCACCCCTGACCGACATTAGTCGTCTTGACCGCTTGTGTAGATTGATAAGACACTTTTACACTAACAAATATAATCAATTAAATCATTCATATGCACCCAAGCAAACTCTTTTTTTCTATATTTCTTTATTTTATATTTATATTTAGAATCAAACTACCTGAAAACTTATGGAAAATTAAATGACCAATAGCTGTGGGATCCTGCATATCCATACATACATACATATATATACACACACACATATATATATATATATATATATATATATATACAAACACACACACACACACACATATATATATATATGAAATGTCTCAAAATTGATTTATACACTGTTGCATGCACACAACAGCAATGTAACTGCCCACAACGTTCACCGTTTGCACTGAGAAGGGATGAGATGTTTCCACTCACATGCAGGAAATCACATGATATGACCAGGAAACCACATTTAAGAAATCCACATCAGACTAAATCAACCGTGTTAAAACCAACCAAACTCAAGCTGAAGGAACTGACCGAAACACGAACCTTACATAAAGTTACGACAAATATGCTCTCAATCCGCATGAATAAAGCGGAAGTGTAATGTAGTTAGGGTCATTCTAAGGGCCGCTCACACTGACAGCATAAATGTCAAGTCATTTTTTTTGATATTGTGATTTTTTTTTTTTTTTTTACTATTTATATTGTCTTTTCTCAATACACATGGTTTCAAACCAGCTTTACAGAAAACCGTACTGTTAAAATTTGTAATATCATAATAATATGTAATAACATAACGTAATAATAACATGCCTTTTAATCTTATAAAAAGGTAATAATAGTTCCATTTTGTGATGATATACAATCAGTTGAGATTTGCTTTACAGTATGTCTCACTTTACGTGAATGTACTGTATGTATGCAAATAAAGTTGGATATACTATATATCCAAGTTTACATAAAGATCTGGCCAATAATATACATGGATTAAAATGAATTAATTTTATTATAAAATTAATTACAATTAATGTAATTTTATGTATTTACATAAACATTAATCCAAAGCAACTGGCTGTGCATTCAAGCAATAATGTTTTTATCTTGGAATTGAATCCTTGACCAGTTTACTTGGTAGAAACTAACCGAGTCTACTATACGCAATTTAACCCAGTCAGTGTGAGCGAACCTTTAGACTTCTTTGCTCTTTGTACTTGAGGACCTTAGGAAATTTAAGAAATTATTACAGCTATACTTTTCTGTAAACATTTTGAAATAACATGTACCATATAAATAAACCTCATTTGCAGATGTTTGACATGCTTTAAAGTTAAATTCTCTTCACTAATCAGTATCTGCTAGAAATCTAGCAAAGCAAAAAAAATGAATTGCTTTGTTTTAAATATAATAAAAAATGGCTGTATTTTCATGACCTTTGAGTAATTGACCACATCAGATCCCCTTTTTGAGACTCATGATGAAAAGTCTGCTTTCATTTAATGTTTCTTCTTGTTGAAGAGCTGCCGACAGCACAATTCATGAAGCGCTAAAAACAGAAGTGCTAGTTTGGTTGAAACAACACATATTTGGTTTCCTCTTTTTTTCTTCAGCTTGGTTAACTGGATGTGCCACAGTTTAACTTAAGACACGAATGTTAAAACTCACACTCTATTCCAGCTAACAGGAACTTCAGCAGACATTCTGGCAAGGCTCTCTTAAAGTTATAACAAACATTCATCCAGTGACATTAATAGAATATTCGTTCAAAGTTATATGATCTTTAAATGTTACCATAAAAAACGAATTTACACATAATCCATGGAACATTTTTTTAATATGGAATATTTTCTAATGTTTTTTAAATGTTAATACTTGTTTCAGAATGTTTAGAGAACATTTAAATGTAATATTCTAATAATGTTTCCAATAATGAAATGGAACGTTCCCTTAACGTTTGCATAACCAAGAAATGCCGTTAAAAATAAAAAAAATAAAAAATAAAATCAACGTTCAGAGTACATTCAGAAATAACTTTTTCATAACTTAATAGGAACATTAGCAAAACATGTTTTTGTTAGCTGGGATAGTCCATAACACGACACACAATATCAACACACAATACCATCATCAACATGTCAAAAAAAAAAAAAAAAGTTACAAAAACGTTTCTCCGATACTCCACGAATATGTTTTTTAAAAACTGTAAAACTCCCAAAGTGAACATAAGGACTTCATTCACACAAGTTTGGTTGTGAAACTATCTTCTCTGTACCTGAGAGTACAAACACTCCTCCTTCGGCTCCTGGTGAGGCTTTGGGTGGTTCGGAGTGAACATCACCTCTCCGTACTGAATCTCTTCCTTTTTTCTCTCCTTCCTCTTTGTTTGTGGCCCGACCGCAGCATATTCCACATCAGCAGCCGCGAGACATTCTGCAGACAGAAGAGGAAAAATGATGACAAGACTGTTAGTTACTGTTAGTCTCCTTTGAACAATAACAACCTTACCATAACTGGAAACTGAATGCAAGATCCATCCAAAAAAAAAAAAATGGAGCAAGGTCAATGACTCGCTACTCTACAGAATAATTAGCTTTTTGTATGAGACACATCCACTTTAATGGAAGTCTAAACTTTTGTTTCTAATGCTGGTGTTTCAACAGAGATCGTACACTTATTTTACAACCCACAACCAAAACTTTCCATTCCGGTTTACGAATTACAATCTTTGAAAACAACAAACTTATTCTACTTCATATAATAATACAACTTAACTTAAAATGAAATTATAAAATGTAACAATTAATGTAATAAAAAGTGTTGAATGGTCGAGCTTGACTGATGTAGTCAACACAGCAATCGAAGTCTTTCCATCATCATGAGGGAAACGTTGTCAGTTGTCTATTTTTAAAAACATGCATTAAGATGTTTGCATTGAACTTGAGATGTGAAAACAACACAATTGAATAGTCTGACTGATTTAGAGCAAAATAATCGACTAAAGGACATCTGAAATATTTGTTCACTTATTGAACACCATATATTATCAGTGTTTGAAAAAATTATCTTCATTACTTAATCCATTAAAAGGCTTTCAAACTGTAAAATACATGATTTCAAAAGACAGATGCAATTACTTTTTACATCATCTTTTCGTTTAGTCTAAAAGGGTGATGACACTGAAAGCAATCTGACAAATCAACTAGAAGGCTTTACACCGAGTGAAAGTGATTGTAAATGACCTTAAAGGGATAGTTCACCGAAAAATGAAGTTTTTGCCATTACTTAATCAACCTCAAGTTATTCTTTCATCTGTTGAACACAAAAGATGATATTTTAAAGTATGTTGGTAACCAAACAGGAACAAAAATACCATGGAAGTCAGTGGCTATACCGTCAACAGATATTCTTCAAAATATCTTCTTTTGTGTTCAACAAAATGTAATGACAACATTTTCATTTTGGGTGAAATATCCCTTTAGGTTGTAGGCAGTCGCTGTAGCATCACTAAAAAAAAACACAAGCTGAAAGATTCTTGTGTTGTATTTGTATGTAAATGACAGTGTGTTTTTATGTTCATACCTGATTTCTTCTTTCCACTCTTTTTGTTGTGATTCTCATGAGAGATCTGAGCATAAACGAGCTCCGTATCTCCAGCAGGGGCTGATGAGGAAAACGGACATTAGCCACATTATTTCAATCATTAACGAATTATTCGCTTCAAAACTAGCCTCTATAACAGATAATCCTCAGATCATGCGTCATCATGCGACATCACATCAACAGAAAGGAGAATCTTCTCCACCCATATATATATATATGGGACCTTATTAATACAACTTCTGTAAATATATAAGTAAATTCAGATTAATTTACATGTAAAAAGTACCATCCTGTATAAACTCTCCTCTGGATTCACAAGTGCTTCATAAAACTCAGACTTTATAGTTAAACATATATGTTAATGAATTCGTAAACGGCATGCGTTCACAATGAGCAATTAATTTTCACATTTAACTAATTTGTAATTATATATTTATTATATATATCCAACATTTATTTGTTGGAAAATGGCGAAAACATTTTTCATACCACCTTACATTGTGAAAATATGAACGCTTTCATAAATACAAGTATTTATGTCAGAAAAGCTTTATGAACGATTTACAAAAATAACTGTGCTTCATGAAAAAGCCCAATGACTTTTATCATGATCATACTTGAGTACTATGAATGGTCAAAAATCATTATTGAGTCAAATAATCAGGTTTAAAGTCAAGATTCACAAGGCCTTTCTGCCATTTTGAACCAATTTGCCTATTGTTTTTCATGACTCACCTGACAAGGTTTGTCAAATCTCCACCAAAACTGGCTCGGATCATCTTTCACCACAACTGTAATGTTTATACTTCTGGCCTTTGGACAAATTGTCTTTCCAAATCTATGCAGCATATATAACATGTATGCCACAAATCTCCTCAGCATTTTGAGGAATATTAACCAATACATTTGGCTCTGTAATTGCTGCTTGCATGCTACAGCATTTTAAAACGGTGGTTGATTATGATTTCACTTTTTAAATTTTAGTTAGTGTGTAATGTTGCTGTTTGAGCATAAACAACATCTGCAAAGTTACAACGCTCAAAGTTCAAAGCAAAGGGAGATATTTGCTTTTAAAGAAATTGCTTTTTAAAGGGGTGGTATAATGCCCTTTTCACAAGATGTACAATAAATCTTTGATGTCCCCAGAGTGTGTGTGTGTGAAGTTTTAGCTCAAAATACCCCACAGATATTTTTATATAGCATGTTAAAGTTGTCACTTTTTGAGGGTGAGCAAAAACGCACCGTTTTTGTGTCTGTCCCTTTAAATGCAAATTAACTTCTGCTCCCGGCACAGAGGGCGGAGCTACAAAAGCTTGTGTCCTTGACCTCACACAGACATACACTGAACATTTCTAAACTTTTAGCCTTTTATGTTCAAACCTAAGTCAGACAATGATGGAGAGACTCATGAAGAAGTGACAACATGTAGACAACATTTCTGAATGGTTAGTTGGTGATTTCATGTAGCTTATGTGTAGTTATCTTCTAGTCATTGATTAGCATATTCTGTCTTGATAATCTATAAATCGCGTTCCCAGGGGGCGGGGTTTATGTAAATTGGAGGAATGTTGTGTAGTCCTTATCAGCCGTTTGTTGTAGTCCTTAAAAAGCTGTTTCTTTAAAAGCAAATATCTCCCTTTGCTTTGAACTTTGAGCGTTGTAACTTTGCAGATGTTGTTTATGCTCAAACAGCAACATTACACACTAAATAAAGTTTGAAAAGTGAAATCATATTCAACCACCCCTTTAAGGACTACAACAAATGGCTGGTAGGGACTACACGACATTCCTCCCGGGTTAGTGACATCAATAACCCTGAAATGTACATAAACCCCGCCCCCTGAACACGATTTATAGATTATGATGATAATAAGTTATCAAGATAACTACACATAAGCTACATAAATTCATCAACTAACCATTCAGAAATGTCCTGTTGCTTCTACATGTTGTCACTTCTTCTTGAGTCTCTCCATGATTGTCTGAATCCAGTTTGAACATAAAAGGCTAAAAGTTTTTGAAATGTTCAGTACATGTCTGTGTGAGGTAAAAGGACACAAGCTGTTGAAGCTCTGCCCTCTGTGTCGGGAGCAGCAGCTCATTTGCATTTAAAGGGACAGACACAAGAAACGGTGCGTTTTTGCTCACCCTCAAAAAGTGACAATTTTAACATGCTATATAAAAATATCTGTGGGGTATTTTGAGCTAAAACTTCACATACACACTCTGGGGACATCAAAGATTTATTGTACATCTTGTGAAAAGGGCATTATACCACCCCTTTTAACATCTACAGTTACTACAGTAAACTGACTACAGATTCAAAATGAACTGACCTGGAGTCGACTTGAGCTGTTTCCTCTTGTAAAAGTGACATGCAGTGATGAACAGCAGAATCAGCACCAGCGCAACACAGCCCAAAATGATCATATAATGTTTTACTTCTTTGGAAGGAAGAAGCACACGGTCATTTCAATCAAACTCCAAAACCTGCTTCTGAAAGTTCATTCAAATCAACAGCAACAGCAACAAGAATTTTAACAACTAAAAGCAAAGTAAATTAGTTCAAAAATAATTTTAGCTTCAGAACAGCCAGTGTCCCCCTCTCACTGCCATCATTATTATTATTAGGTTTATTTGTAATTTGCAGTATGTGCAGTAGTTCAACACACACATCAATGGAGAAAATGCTCCAGAGCTCTGAGTGAGGGTGAGATGCATACCGAATGGGAAACTCGTAACATGTCCTGATGTCTGTGTGCTATTGGTCAGTGTAGTGGTCATACGAGAGGTCACAGCTGCAGTTGTTGTTCCTGTAATAAAACACCACTGCAGAATCACCTGCATTCTCTATCAACCAATTAACTTAAGACACGTCAACACAAATTACTGCTAATCATTTTGAAGAAACATTGCTCAGTTAAGGGAATCAATTTGTCTGAATCTCAGAAAACCTTTCAAGGACACACACGGGTCACCCTTCACTTCAAAATCAAAAGCAAAACTGTAAATAGTAAGTAATATTTTGCATAGTGTTTCACTGCCTGTTTTAGGGGCATTGAACCAATTTCATTGTGATATTTACACCACAAAACTCACCTCTAACGAGGAAAATGTAAAAAAAAAAAAAAAAGAGAACAATTCTCATTAATATAACATTTATAAAAATACATACTGAAATTGAAACATGTACAATGGTAGTATTTATACATTTATCCATTTTTAAATTATGCTAAATAAAGCCATCCTTTTACACTTATGTAAAAATATGAAATTGCAGTAATACTAATCAAATCATAATTATCATTGTAATAATTGTGTTTAAATTTTTTTTTTTTTTATTCTGTAACATTACAATAAAGAAAATGTAGGAAGTGTGTTACTTCTTGTCACAATGCAAAAAAAAGAAAAAAGAAAAAAAAAGAGAAGTCCTCATACAAAATAAATTCTTCATACAAAATATAATTTCTTTTGATTTTGAGGTGAAATGTCATGACAGGTTTTGTGAGATTCACTAATCTGTATCACTCTTGTTGCTGTTGCTGTAGTTTAGTAAATACATGGAGATTCATGTATGAAAAGCTCACCAGGACATTGTTCTACTACACTAATGCTCTTCTGTCCATCACTGACGTGGTTCTTCACACTACAGCTGATGTCTCCATGAGTTGTGTCATTCAGCTCAATGCTGGTGTTTCCATCCATCAGTGGATCTCCATTCAGAGTCCAGCTGTAGATGAGCGGATCCCCGTCAGAAGAGCAGGACACTGACTTCACCCCACTGGAGGAGCAGATGATTGACACTTCCACTGAGCCAATAGGAGCTGGAGGGCGGGACACATGACAGTCACATGACAGTACAGTCACAACTCAATTTCAAGACATTTTTAACCACATTTATTGCTGCGATAATAGCTGGACATCACTGAATTAAACACGCAGAATAGGTTATTCATGTGACAACAATGTAGCAAATTACTGTTTTAAATGCTTTCATATACTACTTTGAAACAGTGGGCAATATACAGTGAGCAACTAGTTTTCATAGTCTTAGTACATGGAAAGTTCAGATGCTTTTGACTAAATAATAATATTAATAATAATAATAATAATATCAACCTTCACAGAGAATCCACTGATTCATTTGCATGAGAGTGAGATCATTGCAGATCATGAGATTGTAATGAGTCTGATGAGAGTTACTGTACCTTCAACTTTCACTTGAAGATCTGCATATGTTGCTGTGCCGTCTGAGCGAAAGAGTTCTAAAGTGTAATTCCCTGAATCTGCTCTGATCACACGGTTTATTATCAGAGTCCCATTAATGACTGTCACTTCAGTTCTGTTATTATAAAGATCACATTCGTTCTCAGTTTTACTGTCATTCTTTACTTTACAAACTGGATTATTTGTGTTGTTGTTTATTCTCTTTATTATCTTCAATTTATAATATTTTGCATCCACCATCGGCAGATTGAGTTTGTGATCCAGAGCAGCGTAACAGGGATCTTTCTGATCAAACCTGCAGTTAAACTCCATACCTGAAGAACAACACACACACACACACACACACACACACACACACACACACACACACACACACACACACACACACACACACACACACACACACACACACACACACACACACACACACACACACACACACACACACACACACACACACACACACACACACACACACACACACACACACACACACACACACACACACACACACACACACACACTCAGCTCAGTTCATCTGAAGTGAAGCTCATCTTCATCATAAACACAAATGATCAAATCTTTTCTCTAAGGAATTCTTCTCCTCATGAATTACTGAATATAACCATTACTGGAGATTTAACTTGGTTTAGTACGTAAAAAAAAGTTCAAGCCAGTCAAACTGTAAAATTTCTTTTAAAAAAATGTCTTGGTCTTTGTGTGACATCAGATTTAATGGAGAAACATGATTTGATGAATCCCCATATGATAATTTTATATAAATGAATGATTACATTTACAAAATATAAAACTTTTTTTGTACAATGACACTAAGAAACAAACACACTTCCTCTCACATTTTGTTAATCCTCCACAAATACACACTATATATAAGACCAGTAACACTAAGACTATAGATCACTGCAGACTGTTTTGGAAACACTGTTAATGTAATATTATATTACAGTGTTTTTATTTCAGAGATTGATGAGATTGAACAGCATTGTAAAGTTGACTCACATGCAGCAGTTTGCAGCAGCATCAGCATCAGTCCAAAGATGAACATCATTTCTCTAAAGTCCAGTTTCCAGAAGAGCCCAACGGCAGCAGAAGAGTGTGGATGAAGCTTCAGATGGGAACATGAGTGTCTGGACTTCAGTCTGTCTGTGTTCTGGCTCTCATGAAGCTCCTCACAGAGAGACTCACTCTGGACTGACACATGAGGAAATATCTGACCGCTTCACGAGAAAAGAGGAAGTTTCCTCATATGGGGGAAGGCAGATGATGAGTGCACTGAAATAGACCAAGTCTAACTAAAGACAGTGAAACTAGAAAGGTGTAAAAAGAAGTAACATTTTCAGGCACACTTCCAAGTCATACATTTGAAACAGCAAGTGGGAAGGTGATGTATAAGAAAAGAAAACATATATGCTTATGATTATCATGATTGTTCTTTTGTGATTAATCCTAAACATATTATTCTTGTATTAATCCATTTATGAATTATATTTTGGTCTATTATATCTTTTGATATCATATACTCATAGTTCATATACTTATCTTCACATATTCTATTCAAATAGACCTTTTGTTAGTAGTGTCACTGCTAAAAGTTGAGACATGTCCCTGCAAAGTCTGGTATCCGGTGTAATAGCAAAGGTGTCACTTATAGAATTAAGGCACAGAGAGTATTAATATTAAGTTCAGACATGAAGGCTTATTTGACTCGTTTTGCTTCTATAGTGTTAAAACTACAATGTTTAGCTACGCTGAATGTGATACCAAGAAACCAGAGCTGATTCTTATTAAATATATTTTTGACATGATTAACATATTCTTTAATGATCTGAACATAGGAATATTGGCAAGCTCATACATTGCTCTTGCATCTCTCACTGAGGGCTCTTCTTCTCTTCCTTTACTTGTATTTTTGTCGATGTTGTGTCTTTGACGGCACACTCCGCGACCCGTTGAGAAACACTGGTCTCTAAATAACCCCTGTGGAATAACCCACAGCGACAAATATAATACACAGTAGATCATGGCATCTTGATATAGGCCTACACTTTTCTTAGTGTCAGCGGTCTTGATACAACATGACAGATCCGCTCTGATACTGTGATCATTGTTAACCAGTACGATTCCTCAAACCAGCAGATTCATCAGTACAGAAGAAGCACAACTGACTCAAACTACTCCACACATCACATGCAATTTCATGTTTCACACACAGATGGTGGATGATACCCTATAGCTCTTTAGTGCAATTTTAAACAAATAAACTTTACTAAAATTAACACTGTAATAAAAGTCTATTTATGTTTAACAAATAAGTGTCAAAGACAGACACTTTCCTGGTTATTAGCGACATCTGCAGGAGGAAACTAGAGTTACAGCTGGACTCATTTACTACAATACATTGTTTCATATTTGATATCTATTTAAAGGCACACTATGTAAGATTTTTGGATCAAAATATCCCAAAATCACTAGAACAATGTTATATATTTTGTTGATTTGTGTAGGCTACTTACATTATCCCAAATGTTGCAGTTTTAACCAGGACACGGATCATGTCTGTGTATCGCCTATCATTTCTGGTTTAATACTGTATAAACCATGGAAACACCAAAGATGCTTTAATATATTATGTGTTTTATTAGACAGGTGAGCAACTGTTTGGATACATTCATATAGCCGCTGAGCGAACACACAGACTAGCATCATAACAACTTTCAACACACTCAAATCTAATATGATAAAACAGCGTTTCCCCACATACAGTATACTCTTGACCAGAAGAAGCGGAAGCGTGAGTGTCATAATAAAAGCTCCTCTGCTAAAGCCGTGGTGCATTGGGCCCGGCCCGCCCTGGCCTATAGTGAGTAGTGAGTGATTTTCATTTTAGCAGTTCAGCCAATAAGCAGCCCGAGGAAAGATTTGAGTGAAAGCTTCTCAGCCAATCAGCGGCTTCTACCCCACGTGTGGACTCTTAAGCCTGCCCACAGGCTGCATCGTCACCAGCAAGTGATCCAATGAAATGAATGACGTTGGCGCACAAGCTTTAAAGCAAGCTCAGGAGAAAAGAAGCTTGTTTTCATTTAAATTCAACAAGAAACGCTCCGTGGAGCAGGAGGAGGAAACTCTTGCCATTTTAAGTAACGCGGTTACAAGTGACGAGTTACCACCCTGCTCGACCGCCCTCTCCCCATCAAGTCCTCCCGTAGCCACACAGGTAGGCTACTGAGTCGCTGTCCTCAGTGCCGCAGAAAAGCGCTGAAACGGAGATGAAGGGGAAACTGTTTTTTTTGGGGGGTTTATTTTAACTGGCCCATCCAGTTTTCTGGAGGCCCACCTACAATCAAAATCCTGGCGCCGCTAGTGCTCTCCTCTCGAGACGTGTGTCGCGCTCGTCTCTCATTAGTAATCTCTCCAGCGGCCTCGTTACGCTACAACGGCTTTCGTAATGTTAATAAATCTTTAATACATTACTGGTCATCCATGAATATGATTTCTGCCCGAGTCCCGTCATATACCTCTGCACCTCTAAAGACACCTCTGTCAAGCTCCTGAAGTTTGCAGACGACACTACTGTTATCGGACTCATCCGGAACGGTGACGAGTCTGCGTACAGACAGGAGGTGGAGCAGCTGGCTCTTTGGTGCAGTTATAACAACCTGGAGCTGAACACGCTCAAAACAGTGGAGATGATCGTGGACTTCAGGAGAAACCCCCCTGCACTCCCTTCACTCACCATCATGGACAGCACTGTGACTGCAGTAGAGTCATTCAGGTTCCTGGGCACCACCATCTCTCAGGATCTGAAGTGGGACACTCACATAGACTCTATTGTGAAGAAAGCCCAACAGAGACTGTACTTCCTGCGTCAGCTGAGGAAATTCAACCTGCCACAGGAGCTGCTCGTACAGTTCTACTCAGCTGTCATCCAGTCCATCCTCTGCACTTCCATCACCGTCTGGTTCGGCTCTGCTACCAAAACCGACCTCCGTAGACTACAGCGGATAGTTCGGACTGCTGAGCGAATCACTGGCACTACCCTTCCCACACTCAAAGTACTGCACTCATCCAGAGTGAGTAAAAGGGCTCGCAAAATCACTCTGGACCCGTCACACCCAGCACACTCTCTGTTTGAACTGTTACCGTCTGGTCGACGCTACAGAGCACCGAGCACAAAAACAACCAGACACAGGAAAAGTTTCTTTCCCCAGGCCATCTACCTCATGAACACTTAAATGTTCCCCTACTGTGGAACAAACATGTGCAATACTTCCCTCAGACATTTCATAATAGCACCTTATAACTTTATATATATTTATAATTTATAATCTTTTTATTTTATTTTTTCTATTTTTTTTATTTTATTTTTTATTTATACCTGTTACTTGTCACTTGTCTTGTCACTTTGTATTGTATGTGTACTGGAAGCTACTGTCACCAAGACAAATTCCTCGTATGCGCAAGCATACTTGGCAATAAAGCTCTTTCTGATTCTGATTCTGATTCTGATTCTGATTCTGATATTCTCCACCGGCTGTAAAAGTGAAGACAAGAACTCCCATGATCCCGTGAAATCAAGGCGTCATTAAGCTACGCCTCTAGTGGCGAAAAATTACATAGTGTGCCTTTCATTTTTTATATAGCCTATATTGCAAACTTCTAAATATTCAAATTTGAATAATGTGCACTTTCTGTTAATTAAAATGAAAATTATATATATATAAAAAAATATATATAAAAAATAAAATGAGCTAGCATCTTTTGACAGCAAAAGGTTTAATTTCGAATAGTTTAATTTTCATTTACTTAACTTTATACCAAAAAGTTCATCTTAACAGTGTCAACACAGACTCAATTTACAATTCTTAAAGAATATTTATTAATATTATAATGACAAAGATCTGGTAAAGATAAATGCAGATGTGAACATATGATCTTCACCGATGGGAATGACAGTACATTCCCTTCTGTTATTCCCTCCAGACATATCACACATTGGCTACTCATTGTTTGTTTGTTTTATGCTTTATTGTAAAATTTGGATATGTGATTTAGACAGACTATGTGATTTATATATAACACAAGCTCATGTAGTCTGTGTCATCATTAAGCTATATCTGAATACATTGTCATGACCACTAACATATTTTGTGATTTGGGGTCTCAACTCGCCTGTAATTAGTCATGTGTGTATTTGGTTGCTGTATAGTAAAACCATTGTAAAGGGCTGCCAGTGACAGAATGTTGTACCCCTAAAGGTAAAACTTTTTCCAAAAAAAAATATTCCTGACTGATTTATTAACAACAATTCACCTACAGAACATAACACAATCCATTTTAACTTTTAACAATCAACTAAAAACTAAATATTGCACAAACTAGCCTAATTATAGTAAATGCACTACAGTTCAAAAGTTTGGGGTTGGTAAGATTCTTAATGTTTTTGAAAGAAGTCTCTTCTGTATTTATTTGATCAAAAATACAGTAAAAACAGCAATATTTTGAAATGTTATTACAATTTAAAATAATCTATCTGTTCCCTTTCAAGGGAACTCCCGTTGCGTCGAAAAGCTGACGCTATGGGAACACTTTGCGTGATGACGTCTTGAAGCACATGTAAAATCAGTCCAATGGTGTGGCGGAACGTCAGAGGCGGGTGACGTCACGTACCAGGAAGCTATAAAAGCCGGCCCGAAACAGAAAACGAAAGCTTTCTGAGTCTTCAGTTGCGTTCTGTGTTGAATCTGTCCTTGTTATTTGGTGTTGTCTGTCTATATTATATATATATATATTCAGTATGGCGAGCAAGCAGCAGTTTAGAGTGTGTGTCCATCCCTGCCCGCGTTATTTAACGGGAGGTGATACTCACACTCTTTGTGTTGTTTGTTTGGGTGAGGAGCATGCCCAGTCAGCACTCGAGGGTGGTGACTGTGTGCATTGCGACGCGCTTCCATTGCGCACGCTCCGATCCCGCTTGGCTCGGTTCAATCCCGATCGCGTTCCCCAGGGCTCGGGTCCCGCCGCGGTTGAGGCTCGGCGGCGATCTCAGACCTGGGGTTCGCAAATGGATCTGTCAGTGGATGTTGAGACGGGCTCTGCCTTATCTCAGCATCAATCTGACAGATCCAGTGCCTCTCATCAGGGTGTGGAAGCACGCATTGCGGTTTCTTCCCCCCCCGATAGAGGCACCAATACTGCAACTGTCCAGCTCTGAGGAGTTGGATGTTGTGAGTATTGAAGCTGAGTCTGAGGATTCGCCACCTCAGTCTCATGCGTTTGAGGAACTGCTCGATGTTATTACTAGAGCAGTTGACAGACTATCTATTGAGTGGCCAGAGGATAGGCAGGACGTTCGTTCGAAAAGTAAGCTCGACGAACGCTTCCTGCCATCTCGTACACAGCCTCAGCGAAGAAGCCTTCCGTTTTTCCCCGATCTCCACACCGAGGTGTCGAAATCGTGGGGAAAACCGGTTTCATACAGAGTGTATGCACCACAAACATCCCACTATTCTTCCATTCACAAATATAAAGAATATGGTTATGGGGAGATGCCGAAGGTGGAGGAGACGCTTGCGAGCTATCTCTCTCCAGCAACGGCATCTTCCCTGAAAGCTCCTTCACTTCCCTCTAAGCCAGTAAAATTCACATCATCTCTGGTTCATAAATCGTATGCAGCCGCTGGTCAAGCTGCAGCGTGTCTGCATACGATGTCTATTATGCAAGCCTATCAGGCAGAATTATTGGGGGATTTAGAGGAGGGCGGGGGAATTGGTCCTGACACAGTGGCTGAACTACGCAGAGCCACAGATCTGTCTCTCAGGGCCACCAAGGAGACCGCTAAATCAATCGGGCGGTCTATGGCAGCCCTGGTGGCCACTGAGAGGCATCTGTGGCTCAATTTGAGCGATATAAAAGAGAAAGAAAAGCACGTTCTCTTAGATGCTCCGGTTTCCACTGTTGGTATATTTGGTGATGCAGTAAACAGTGCGGTAGCTAAATCTCAGGAAGCTGCTAAACAGGCAGCTGCATTACAAAAACTTCTCCCCCGCCGTTCTTTCATTGAGGCTGCTGAGCGGGAGCAGCCTCACTCCTCTAAAAAGAGCGCTGAACATCGTGCCACTCAAAAACAGAGTGTGTCCTCTCGTGCTCCCCCACAAAAATCTCGGGGACACGGAGGGCGCTCTCAAACCCAGCAGTCTTCGAGGGGTAAAACGGATCTGCGGACCGTTATTACCGCCAAGAAGGCTGCTGGGAAAAAGTCCTGATGTCTGAGGGCTCAGGACAAATGAGGGTAGTCCCCCCGAAGCAGAGCGGTTAACACCTCTTTTCACGGTGCCCGTCTCTCTTCGGTGCCCTCAGGGGACCGTTCTGCCAACCCTGCCACCTCTGGTGTTACAGGGCGCAGCGGTCTCCGGCGAGCACATATCTCAAGGTCCACCCGGAAACGTAGTGGCCTCGGGATGCCCGCCCCCTCTGAGGAGGGTGCTAGAGCAGTCTGTTTGGTCGTTCCCTGCCGGTGCGCCGTTACAGGGCGACGAACCGACTACTCAACAGCAGGAGAAAAATACGGTGCCGTCTCTCTTCGGTGCCCTCAGGGGACCGTTCTGCCAACCCTGCCGCCTCCGGTGTTACAGGGCGCAGCGGTCTCCGGCGAGCACATATCTCAAGGTCCACCCGGAAACGTAGTGGCCTCGGGATGCCCGCCCCCTCTGAGGAGGGTGCTGGAGCAGTCTGTTTGGTCGTTCCCTGCCGGTGCGCCGTTACAGGGCGACGAACCGACTACTCAACAGCAACAAAATCCAGAAACCAGTCTTGAGAGACTGGTACCTCTAGTAGAATCTTTGACAGCGTGGAAGCTACTGTCAAATGTTTCTCGTTGGGTCCTGCAGACCGTGGAAAAAGGGTATTAGATACAATTCTATTAACGCCCACCGCGGTTTATGGGGGTCCTGCCCACAGTGGTGGGCCCCGAGCAGGTTCTGGTTATGGAACAGGAAGTAAACACTCTGTTAGAGAAAGGGGCCATAGAATATGTACCCCCCTCCAACAGGGAAACCGGGTTTTACAACCGGTACTTCATAGTTCCAAAAAAGGACGGGGGATTGCGTCCCATTTTAGATCTTCGAGTTCTGTACGAGTACATGCAGCTCAAGTTCAAAATGTTAACCTTGAGACAAATCGTGCCACAGATCAGGTCCGAGGACTGGTTTGTCACGATAGACCTCAAGGACGCATATTTCCATCCGTCCGTGTCGTTGGAAGTTCCTGAGGTTTGCTTTCGGGGGCAAAGCATACCAATATCGAGTTCTTCCATTCGGCCTGGCTTTATCACCCCGCACTTTCACCAAATGCGTGGATGCAGCTCTGGCGCCTCTGCGCCTCCGGGGTATTCGCATCACGAACTACATCGACGATTGGTTGATTTTAGCTCAGTCGCATTAGATGCCGGTTCAACATCGAGATGTTGTTCTCGCCCATATGAAAGAGTTGGGGTTACGGCTGAACGCCAAGAAGAGTGTGCTTTCTCCATTTTAGAGGACCACTTTTTTAGGCGTGGTTTGGGATTCAGTGTCGATGCAGGCGCGCCTGTCATCGCCACGCTTCGATTCCATCCTGGCAGCTGTGAGAAGTGTAAAGCTAGGCCAGCTACTCACTGTCAAACAGTTCCAGAGACTGTTGGGTCTCATGGCAGCAGCTTCCAACGGGATACCTTTTGGACTGCTGCACATGAGGCCCCTGCATTGGTGGCTCAGGACCAGAGGGTTTTTCCCCGAGGGGCAACCCATTTCGCACAATCAAGGTCACGCGGTGATGCCTACGTGCCTTGGTTATGTGGAAGAAACCTTGGTTCCTGTCCCAGGGCCCAGTGCGGGGAGCTCCTTGTCGTCGCAAACTGCTAACGACGGATGCTTCCCTCACGGGTTGGGGAGCGATCCTGTGGGTCGCTCATCTCAAGGTCTGTGGGAAGACCATCATCGTTCCTGGCATTCTATAGCCTAGAGATGTTAGCTGTCTTCCGGGCTCTGAGGAGCTTTATCACAGGTCTCAGGGGACACCATGTGTAGTACATACGGACAACACGTCGGTAGTCGCCTATATCAAGGGGGTTTGCGCTGGCATGCCATATCCTCTTGTGGTCCCAGGGGAAGTTGCTGTCACTCAAGGCAGCCTACATCCCCGGGGTCCAGAATATAGGAGCAGACACTCTGTCGAGACAGGGGCAGAGGCCCGGGGAATGGTGGCTCCACCCCCGAGGTGGTGGAGCTGATATGGAAATTATAAGTGGATCTGTTTGCGTCTCGAGAGACGTCTCACTGTCCACTTTGGTTCTCCTTCACGCATCCAGCTCCTCTGGGACTGGATGCTATGGTACAGACGTGGCCGAGGCTACGTCTGTACGCCTTTCCCCCAGTTGCTCTGCTCCCGGGAGTTCTGGAAAGAGTTCGCAGGGACCGGGTTTCCCGATTTTGTGTCCCTCCTCGACGGGCATCCTCTGGAGTTACCCGTCAGGAGGGACCTTCTGTCCCAGGCAGAGGGCTCGATATTTCACCCTCGGCCAGAACTGTGGAACCTGTGGGCTTGGCCTCTGAGGGGGCCCAGCTCATAGAGTCAGGTCTCTCAACCGAGGTTGTTGAGACCATTCTACAGTCCAGAGCTCCCTCCACGAGGAAACTTTATGCCCTGAAGTGGAGAGTATTCACTTCTTGGTGTAGTGACCGTCGGTTGGACCCAGTCCACTGCCCAATTGGTACAGTGCTGGAGTTCCTGCAGGAACGGTTCACTGCAGGTCTGACCCCGTCCACTTTAAAGGTCTATGTGGCGGCCATAGGTGCTTACCACAGTCCTTTGGGTGGAATGTCTGTGGGGAAAGACCCCTTGGTATCTCGTTTCCTTCGTGGCACTTGGAGGTCCTCCTCCCTTTCGAAATCGGACCAGGAGGCGAATCATTTGCTTTGCCCTGTTCGGGCGTTAGACGCGTATGTCCACAGAGCTGCCCTGTGGCGTAAAAGTGACTTTTGCTCCCCTAACAAGGGAGGTCCAGTGTCTAAGCAAAGGATGAGCAAGTGGGTGGTTGAGACTATCTCACTGGCTTATGAGGCGGCTGGACAGCCTTCTCCTTTGGCTGTCCGGTCGCTCTCTACTAGGAGTATGGCGGCCTCTAAGGCCCTTATATCAGGAGTATCGTTACAGGACGTCTGTGATGCGGCAGGCTGGTCCTCACCGCACACCTTCGTCAGGTTCTACTCTCTGGATTTAGACTCTACTCTAGGGTCTCATGTTTTGTCTTCTTAGTGCTGCTCACATGATTACACACAGGACAGACATTTGTAGCTATGGAGGCGTTGGTATAGACGTTCCCATAGCGTCAGCTTTTCGACGCAACGGGAGTTCCCTTGAAAGGGAACGCCTCGGTTACGACTGTAACCTCGGTTCCCTGAAGAGGGAACGAGCGTTGCGTCGCCTTGCCATATCTCCTTCATGCCTGTCAGCGCGACTTCAGACTTTACGAAGCTTTCGTTTTCTGTTTCGGGCCGGCTTTTATAGCTTCCTGGTACGTGACGTCACCCGCCTCTGACGTTCCGCCACACCATTGGACTGATTTTACATGTGCTTCAAGACGTCATCACGCAAAGCGTTCCCATAGCGTCAGCTTTTCGACGCAACGCTCGTTCCCTCTTCAGGGAACCGAGGTTACAGTCGTAACCGAGGCGTTTTCTATGTGAATAAATAGTAAACTACTTTATTACTGGGATCAAAGCTGAATTTTCAGCATCATTACTCCAGTCTTCAGTGTCACATGATCCTTCAGAAATCATTCTAATATGATGATTTGATGCTCAATAAACATGTCAGATTATTAACAATGTTGAATACAGTTTACATTTACATTTATTCATTTAGCAGACGCTTTTATCCAAAGCGACTTACAAATGAGAACAATAGATGCAGTTAAACTAACAGTAAACCCAGTTGGGCCTGCCAGCACGCATGTGGCTAAACGTGTTAAACATCTTCAAAAAAACTGCAAATGCAAGCAGAAGTGTAAAAGCACGGATAGCAAAACCCCAGACATCACAAAACCAAGACATGATCAAGAGCAACAGTTTTAAATTCAAGTTAATTTTTTTTGCACTTTTCACAATACATATTTCAAAGCAGCTTTACAGAAAATGCTTGTTTTAATGTTACAATTTAGGAAATATTCTGTTATCAGCCAGAGATGAGTGTGTACAGTAATATGGCAGTAATATACAGCTTTAATATAGTACATGTTAGTTATATAACTTCATGTTTTCAGTTAAGCTGACAGCATATATGGCAGCTATTACAACTTGTGCTTAACGATTACAATATAATGATAATATTAAAATATTATAGGATAATATCTGAAAGTTTGGCATGTCGATCCAAAGTTGCCATCATCTGAAATCTTCGCAATTGTTGGCGTCGCCTGAAAACATTGTAGAAACAGGAAAGCAAAAGGAGGAGATTCTCATAGATGTGCTGAGATCTGATGCTGGTCTCATGAATCTTCTGCTGTGTGTTCATGTTCTTCTCTATATCTTCTCATTCTCAGTTTTTGATCGTCCTGTTTTCTTTCTAAAAGCATCACATTATCATCATCTCTTAATATTTGCATGTTAAATCCACAATGATGATGATAAATGTCTCTCACCTGACGTGTGTCTCATGTAGATGTGAAACCCTCCTAACAGACCAAACAGAACCATCATCTGAAAACACCAGACCAGCACAAACACCACAGACTCTGGACACATTGAAAACAACAATTAGAAAGAAAACCAATCCATCATGTTTCCTGTAGCGCAGTGGTTCTCAAACTTTTTCGGTAATTCCCCACTTTGGACAAGGGGGAATTTTCAAGCCCCACCTGCCCCCATCGCCCCAACATGCTAAAGACATAAAATGTTCAAATGTATTGAATTAACAAATAGTATCAGTATAGTAACAAGTTATATCTAAATACAAACTGACTATCTACATCAAATAACAGCAAGTTCAAAAATTAAATAAAATAAAAGTGCAGCTGTGTCATAATTTTCATGAAATTCAAAAATAGAGAAAATAAAAGTGCAGCTGTGTCAAAATTTGTATCAAGTTCAAAAATAGAAAAGCAATAAAAGTGCCACTTTGCAATCTGTTAAAAAAGAAAAGAAGATAAATCCATTTGGCAAGACAGGTCTATTTATCCCTGCATTAGTGGCTAAAATGAGCCTGTTTTGCATTGCACAATTAATTTATTGCCCACACTAGCCTGCTACCCATCGGCACGAAACATAGATATAGCTACACATATATCTATGGGCGCGAAAGTTTGTTCCGCTAATATTAATATGCCGACGTCACGTCAACCATTATTTTGGGGGTGGGGAGGGGAATTCCTGTAATACTTGGTGTCGCTCCCGGGGGTGATCGGTCTAGTAAGCGGCAACACACAGCTATAGATAGATTTACGATGACGTCACATTTCTCCCGCAACTCCTTACGGCGCCATCTTGTGTGTCAAGTGGGTCAAGCGTTTGTGTTACGGAGCATGATAATATCCTGAATCGGCATTATTCCGAACATGAAAATCATACGATTGTTCTCCGTTTGGCTGGAGTTAATGTTCAGTGCTGCTCTTGTGAACATTTAGAGGTTTTGTGCTCTGGAGATGTGACACTTTATCTAATAATTTCCAAGATGGGCTAGCTAAATGCGCTAGCTCTCATCGGCTGTCAAATCGCTGTACCCAGGCGGCTGCTATCGACACAGCCCTTGAGAGGTGTTGGCTGGGCAGAAGCACACTCTGACGATTGTCCACCTTCATCACTTTCTCTGTGGCCACATCAGCTGGTCGAGCCAGAGGCAGAGGCTACACCTGGAGCACATCGCTCCGTGCCTCTGCTCTCCATCTCTCTCCTACACTAAATTAGTTCGGAGCGTTGTGTTGTTGTTGTTTTTTTTACCCAGATGGTGTTGTCTTGACACTGAGTCTACCGTATAATAAGGGCTGTGCAGATATCAGCCGCCTGGCTACAGCGATGTGAACCGTCAATGCAGGGCTCCAGACTAACTTTTCCACGAGGGAGAGAGAGCAAGACAGCGCTTAATTTGGAGACGGTGAAGTCTTGTTTACACTTTCGCCTGGCTCCGAAGAGAGAGGGAGTGCGCGCGCGCGACCGGCTCTCTCTCTCTGCTCGTTCTTTCAGTTAAACATGCGCCCAGTTCATCTACATTACTCACCGATCAAATAAGACTTTGGCGGGACAAAAATTCACTTTGTCGGGCGCTAAAACAAGTTCAATGCAGGAGAATTCATGCGTGAATTTAACTGAGTAGTACATGACCATGCACTCGCACAAATGCGACCACATACAATTTTAACTCGCACATTCTCATCATATCTTGCCTTGCAAACATCGTCTAATGTGTCCCTGTAAATAACCTTCACCTTGTCGCCAGGTTTGGAGGAATTTGTCATCGTTATCTCAACACAAAAGAGTCAAAAATACTTTATATTAACTGGCTTTCTATTAATGCAGGACAGTGAATGAGCCGTGTCTCCCAGTGGCTTACTGACAGCTTTGACACACAACATGGCGGCGCGCCGCAGAGGATAATGGGTAATTCGAGAAACGGAAACCCATCTATAAGGACGGTTTGCTCTCACACGCGCTGCATTTATAGTCAAACAAACACACACACACACAAACACATGTGCGCGCAGTCACTCTCTAGTCTAGTGCGCGATTCCGGGAGATTGGATCTCATTTGCGGGCGTCAAGGATCCGCTATCAATATGCGGGAGACTCCCGGAACTTCCGGAACAGTTGGGATGTCTGGATAAAGATATAAAGGCATAAAAAGGAAAATTTCCTCTCGTTTGGCGCGCCCCACCTGTCACGTCTCTATTCCCCACCAGTTTGAGAACCACTGATGTAGCGTGTTCTTTCAAACTTGTAACATGTTCTTATTTAAGAACTTTAACAACTAAAAGCAAAGTAAATTAGTTCAAAAATAATTTTAGCTTCAGAACAGCCAGTGTCCCCCTCTCACTGCCATCATTATTATTACTAGGTTTATTTGTAATTTGCAGTATGTGCAGTAGTTCAACACACACACATCAATGGAGAAAATGCTCCAGAGCTCTGAGTGAGGGTGAGATGCATACCGGATGGGAAACTCCCAACATGTCCTGATGTCTGTGTGCTATTGGTCAGTGTAGAGGTCATACGAGAGGTCACAGCTGCAGTTGTTGTTCCTGTAATAAAACACCACTGCAGAATCACCTGCATTCTCTATCAACCAATTAACTTAAAACACGTCAACACAAATTACTGCTAATCATTTTGAAGAAACATTGCTCAGTTAAGGGAATCAATTTGTCTGAATCTCAGAAAACCTTTCAAGGACACACACGGGTCACCCTTCACTTCAAAATCAAAAGCAAAACTGTAAATAGTAAGTCATATTTTGCATAGTGTTTCACTGCCTGTTTTAGGGGCATTGAACCAATTTCATTGTGATATTTACACCACAAAACTCACCTCTAACGAGGAAAATGTAAAAAAAAAAAAAATACATACTGAAATTGAAACATGTACAATGGTAGTATTTATACATTTATCCATTTTTAAATTATGCTAAATAAAGCCATCCTTTTACACTTATGTACAAATATGCAATTGCAATTGCACTTGTTATAATTGTGTTTACAATTATTTATTTATTTTTTATCATTAAAATAAAGAAAATTTAGAAAGTGTATTACTTCGTCACAATGCAAAAAGAAAAAAGAAAAAAGAAAAAAGAGAAGTCCTCATAAAAATAAATTCTTCATACAAAATATAATTTCTTTTGATTTTGGGGTGAAATGTCATGCCAGGTTTTGTGAGATTCACTCATCTGTATCACTCTTGTTGCTGTTGCTGTTGTTTAGTAAATACATGGAGATTCATGTATGCAAAGCTCACCAGGACATTGTTCTACACTAATGCTCCTCTGTCCGTGACTGACGTGGTTCTTCACACTACAGATGATGATGTCTCCATGAGTTGTGTCATTCAGCTCAATGCTGGTGTCTCCATCCATCAGTGGATCTCCATTCAGAGTCCAGCTGTAGATGAGCTGATCCCCGTCAGAAGAGCAGGACACTGACTTCACCCCACTGGAGGAGCAGATGATTGACACATTCACTGAGCCAATAGGAGCTGGAGGGCGGGACACATGACAGTACAGTCACAACTCAATTTCAAGACATTTTTAACCACATTTATTGCTGCGATAATAGCTGGACATCACTGAATTAAACATGCAGAATAGGTTATTCATGTGACAACAATGTAGCAAATTACTGTTTGAAATGCTTTCACAAACTACTTTGAAACAGTGGGCAATATACAGTAAGCAACTAGTTTTCAATTCTGAAAATAGTCTTAGTACATGGAAAGTTCAGATGCTTTTGACTAAATAATAATAATATAATTATTAATAATAATAATAATAATAATATCAATATTCACAGAGATTCCACTGATTCATTTGCATGAGAGTGAGATCATTGGAGATCATGAGATTGTAATGAGTCTGATGAGAGTTACTGTACCTTCAACTTTCACTTGAAGATCTGCAGGAATTACTGTGCCGTCTGAGCGATCGAGATGTAAAGTGTAATTCCCTGAATCTGCTCTGATCACACGGTTTATTATCAGAGTCCCATTAATGACTGTCACTTCAGGTCTGTTACTATAAAGATCACATTCGTTCTCAGTTTTACTGTCATTCTTTACTTTACAATCTGGATCATCTGTGTTGTTTATTTTCTTTACTATCTTTAGTTTATAATTTCTTGCATCCACCATCTGCAGATTGAGTTTGTGATCCAGAGCAGCGTAACAGGGATCTTTCTGATCAAACCTGCAGTTAAACTCCATACCTGAAGAACAACACACACACACACACACACACACACACACACACACACACACACACACACACACACACACACACACACACACACACACACACACACACACACACACACACACAGAGAGAGAGAGAGAGAGAGAGAGAGAGAGAGAGAGATCAACATACATACAGAGAGTGTTACTGCTGATGTAAATATTTCTCTCATCATAAACTAAAATCAGACACAAATTACACAAACATTCACAGAATTAAAGAAGATGAAATGAATCAGACTCTTGATCTGATCTCACTGAAACATCTGAGCTCAGTTCATCTGAAGTGAAGCTCATCTTCATCATAAACACAAATGTTCAAATCCTTTCTCTAAGGAATTACTGTCCTCATGAATTACTGAATATAACCATTACTGGAGATTTAACTTGGTTTAGTATGTAAAAAAAAAGTTCAAGCCAGTCAACTTGTAAAATTTCTTTAAAAAAAATGTCTTGGTCTTTATGTGACATCAGATTTAATGGAGAAACATGATTTGATGAATTCTCATATGATAATTTTATATAAATTAATGATTACATTTACAAAATATAAAACTTTTTTTGTACAATGACACTAAGATTCAAACACACTTCCTCTCACATTTTGTTAATCCTCCACAAATACACACTATATATAAGACCAGTAACACTAAGGGCCCTATTTTAACGATCTGAAACGCAAGTGTCAAAGCGCAAAGCGCAAGTAACTTTGTGGGCGGGTCTCGGCGCTGTTGCTATTTTCCCGGCGGGATAAATGACTCTTGCGCCAGGCGCAAATCTAAAAGGGGTTGGTCTGAAGTAGCTTCATTATTCATAGGTGTGGTTTGGGCGTAACGTGAAATAAACCAATCAGAGCGTCATCTCACATTCCCTTTAAGAGCAGATGCGCTTTTTCCATAGCGGATTGCTATTGTAACGGCGGATTTGCCAGGCGCGCGCCAGCAGCGGTTCACAGCCAAGGAGAGCAACGCTCTCGTCACGGCCGTAAAAGAGAGAAGTTAAGCCCTCATTATGCTTCTGCGTCAACTCCACGGCGTAGCTACGCCGTCACTCCAACGGCGTCGTGACCGTTTTATGGTTCTGCGTCGGGTTGCGTTGCATCGCGGTGCATTTCACCGCCAGAACGCTAGGGGAGTGGTGTGGTTCGCGAATCTCTTTCCTAGTTTGTTTTGGTTCCATGCGCCGGTTCCGCTTTTTCATTTCCGACAATGGCGAGCGAAAGAGAGAGAGTGTTGCTGCAGCTGGAGCTAATGTTTTTAAAAGAAGTCTCTTCTGCTCACCAAGGCTGTGTTTAGTATATAAAAAACAATAAAACAAAACATATTTTATGACAATTTAAAATGACTGTTTTCTATTTTAATATATTTTACTCCAGAAATTATGCATAATCTGACCAATCACAGCCCCTGCGGTCTGCGTCACCGCGACGCGTAGTTACAATTTTTTGGAGGTGCACGTCAAGCTACGGCGGAGGGGTCGCGTCGAGGTTCGCGTCGACGCAGAGGGGTCCGCGGGGGTACGCCGTCGATTCGACGCAGAAGCATAAAACAGGCTTTACATTGAAATGGAGAAATCCACCCAAATTAACTTCGGTTAATTTGGGTAAATGTGTAAGCTAGATGTATGCTTTTATAATAAATTGTTTATCTATCTATCTATCTATCTATCTATCTATCTATCTATCTATCTATCTATCTATCTATCGTAATAATGTATGATTTGCAAAAATGAAAACTGCTGCTTCTGTGTAGATGAGAGAATCAAAGTGCGCGTTGTGCACACGCTACATTGATTATGGCCAAGCATGCGCCCTTAAAATAGCCTATGAATAACATGCGCAACGCGCCACTGACTTTAAACTATTTTTTCCTGGTTAGTGGCGCAATTGTTTTCTAAACCTGCAAAATAGCAAGAAGCAACGTTTGCGCCGGAACACGCCTCCTCTTTGCGCTGAACCGCCCCCGGGAGCGCAAGTGTATTTCTTAGTTAACCGACGTGCTTCTGTGGAGGGAAAAGTCCGCTTTGCGCGGGTGCAAAATAGGAATGATACATGCGTCGGTGTACAAAGTCACTTGCGCTGGGTGCAAGATAGGGCCCTAAGACTCAGAGGTGGGTAGTAACGAAGTACATTTACTTCGTTACATTTAGGCTACTTGAGTATTTTTTGGGAAAAATTTTACTTTTAAGAGTAGATTTGAATGTGGGTACTTATTACTTTTACTCGAGTACATTTCTAATGAAAAAAACTGTACTTTTACTTCGTTACGTTGGGCGACGTCCTTCTCGTTACTTTATTTTAATGCAATGTGTTGTTAAATGCGTAGTTTATTCCAAGCGCGATGTATCTTTTTTTTCTGGGCTTGAGCGATGCTCAATTCACAAATGAATCACTCTTTTGAGTCGATTCTGTTCAAAGACTTCATCAAACAAGTTGGTAGATCTGTCTAAATCGGTTCGCGAATCAGTTTGAATGATTCAGTTCCTGATTCTGTTCAGTTCCTGCACGCACTGAATCGTCTGAAGCGATTGCAATTCACACTCGACTCGGAGTCGTAACAGGAAGATTTAAGAACATCAAGAGCGTTGGATGAAGTGGCCGTGGACCTACAGTACAGTCAAGTGAGAGCAAATCTTCAAATGCATCATATATTTGCCAGCGATGAAGATCTTTATTAGTTGAACATCTTCGTAAGCTGTCTGTGAATGAATGATTCCACAGGACGATACATTCGATTTCATTTAACTCAGGTAATACATTTTACAACCAAACAGATTATTATGCCATGATAGCACTACTAGAAAGGATGACATTACCCGTTTTTTGGACATAATACATTAATTTCTACATTAAATAAGCTACCATTGTTCACAGTTTATGAACACCCGCCATCCTGCGGTAGTTTGTGTGTTTGTTGCGCAGTGGCGTACGAACTCGACTTGAAAACGAATGCCTTTGCCTGCCGTACACACAGTTAACCAGTTTAAACATGCTTGCAGAAATAAACATTTGATTATATTTTGGAGAACAGACAGAAAAAGATCCGTCGATGTACTTGTGTTTGTTTTTTTGTGTTCAGATGTTCAGTAGCAGTCATGAGCGCGAGCACATGTGAAGAGTTTTAACTCTTTCTTCTCTGTGTCAATTACATGCCTTTGAATGCAACACTCTGCAGATTCACTTTATTTCGACATTGTCTAATAATCCAAATGTAGTTGTATAAGTTACTATTATACAAACCAAAGGACAGGCAATGATTTTCGGGCTACAGATGGCAGAAATAATGTTTTTTGTTGCAAAGAGAGCCAATCTACTTATGAAAATAATAGTCATTTAAATAAAAAAAATCCAAATAATATTATTTTATATATATATATGACGACTTCAGATGCAAAAGCCTCTAAGTACCATCTGAAATTTTCTTCTAAAAGAGCATTTTTATCAAGTTTGTATGTTTATGTTCAGTTATTTCACTTAAATGGCAATGAAAAGTACCTATTAATTGTCATTAAAGTGAAATTACTGAACTTAAATATACAAGCTTGATAAAAATGCTCGTTTTAGAAGAAAGTTTCAGATGGCACTCAGAGGCTTTTGCATCTGAAGTCTTCATATATATATATACTGTAGCCTATATATATATATATATATATATATATATATATATATATATATATAGATATAGATATATAAAATAGAGGCCTATATGATCCGAAGTAAGTTACTCGCTACTTGAGTAGTTTTTTCATTGGATACTTTTTTACTCTTACTCAAGTAACTATTAAGATTATTACTTTTACTTTTACTTTGAGTAAATATTTCTATAAGTACTTGTACTTTTACTTGAGTACAGTTTTTGGGTACTCTACCCACCTCTGCTAAGACTATAGATCACTCTAAACTGTTTTGGAAACACTGTTAATGTAATATTATATTACAGTGTTTTTATTTCAGAGATTGATGAGATTGAACAGCATTGTAAAGTTGACTCACATGCAGCAGTTTGCAGCAGCATCAGCATCAGTCCAAAGATGAGCATCATTTCTCTAAAGTCCAGTTTCCAGAAGAGCCCAACGGCAGCAGAAGAGTGTGGATGAAGCTTCAGATGGGAACATGAGTGTCTGGACTTCAGTCTGTCTGTGTTCTGGCTCTCATGAAGCTCCTCACAGAGAGACTCACTCTGGACTGACACATGAGGAAATATCTGACCGCTTCACGAGAAAAGAGGAAGTTTCCTCATATGGGGGAAGGCAGATGATGAGTGCACTGAAATAGACCAAATCTAACTAAAGACAGTGAAACTAGAAAGGTGTAAAAAGACATAACATTTTCAGGCACACTTCCAAAAATAAGTGTAAAAGTGCTAATCGTACATTTAAAACAGCAAGTGGGAAGGTGGTGTATAAGAAAAGAAAACATATATGCTTATGATTATCATGATTGTTCATTAATCACATGATTGTGATTAATCCTAAACATATTATTCTTGTATTAATCCATTTATGAATTATATTTTGGTCTGTTATATCTTTTGATATCATATACTCATTGTTCATATACTTATCTTCACATATTCTATTCAAACAGACCTTTGGTTCGCTGTGTCACTGCTAAAAGTTGAGACATGTCCCTGCAAAGTCTGGTATCCGGTGTAATAGCAAAGGTGTCACTTATAGAATTAAGGCACAGAGAGTATTAGCATTAAGTTCAGACATGAAGGCTTATTTGACTCGTTTTGCTTCTATAGTGTTAAAACTGCAATGTTTAGCTACGCAGAATGTGATACCAAGAAACCAGAGCTGATTCTTATAAAATATATTTTTGACATGATTAACTCTTTCCTGATCTGAATATAGGAATATTGGCAAGCTCATACATTGCTCTTGCATCTCTCACTGAGGGCTCTTCTTCTCTTCCTTTACTTGTATTTTTGTCGATGTTGTGTCTTTGACGGCACACTCCGCGACCCGTTGAGAAACACTGGTCTCTAAATAACCCCTGTGGAATAACCCACAGCGACAAATATAATACACAGTAGATCATGGCATCTTAATATAGGCCTACACTTTTCTTAGTGTCAGTGGTCTTGATAACATGACAGGGTCTTGATAACATGACAGATCCGCACTGATACTGTGATCATTGTTAAAGGGGTGGTTGATTATGATTTCACTTTTCTAACTTTGTGTGAAATGTTGCTGTTTGAGCATAAACAACATCTGCAAAGTTACAATACTCAAAGTTCAAAGCAAAGGAAGATATTTGCTTTTAAAGAAAAGGACTACAACAAACGGCTGGTTGGGACTTAAAAAAAAAAAGTAATTTATTAATTTAAATTTATTTAAAACATGTAAATCGGCTGGTTGGGACTACATGACATTCCTCCCGGGTTAGTGACATCACTAACCCTGGAATTTACATAAACCCCTCCCCCGGGAACACGCAGTCCATGAGAAGAGGAAAAGTTGTTGTATAAGAGTACATTTGTGAGTCAGCTCAAACTTTAGCATCCATCTTTTCACATGCAATAGAAAGTCACTCTGTGTGCATCTCACAACAGTTCCTATTCAAGCGATTTATAGATTATCATGACAGAAAATGCTAATTGAAGATAGTTAACTCCACATTAGCAACATAAATTCATCAACTAACCATTCAGAGACGTCCTGTTGCATTCTACATGTTGTCACTTCTTCTTGAGTCTCTCTATCTTTGTCTGACTCTGTTTTAACATTAAAGGCAGGACGGTTTCTGTCATTTTAGTGTGTCTGCGTGAGGTAATAGCAGCTGCTAACACACACGAGCTCTTGAAACCCCGCCCTCTGCAGCAGCTCATTTGCATTTAAAGGGCCAGGCACAAAACGGTGCGTTTTTGCAAACCCTCAAAAAGTGACAACTTTAACTTGCTATAAAAAAATATTTTGCGCTAAAACTTCACACACACACACACACACACACACACACACACACACACACACACACACACACACACACACACACACACACACACACACACACACACACACACACACACACACACACACACTGGGGACATCATAGATATATTTTACATCTTGTGAAAAGGGCATTTTACCACCCCTTTAACCAGTACAATTCCTCAAACCAGCAGATTCATCAGTACAGAAGAAGCACAACTGACTCAAACTACTCCACACATCACATGTAATTTCATGTTTCACACACAGATGGTGGATGATAGCCTATAGCTCTTTAGTGCAATTTTAAACAAATAAACTTTACTAATTAACACTGTAATAAAAGTCTATTTATGTTTAACAAATAAGTGTCAAAGACAGACACTTTCCTGGTTATTAGCGACATCTGCAGGAGGAAACTAGAGTTACAGCTGGACTCATTTACTAAAATACATTGTTTTATATTTGACATCTATTTAAAAGCACACTATGTAAGATTTTTGGATCAAAATAACCAAAAATCACTAGAACAATGTTATATATTTTGTTGATTTGTGTAGGCTACTTAAGTTATCCTAAATGTAGCAGTTTTAACCAGGATTCAGATCGTGTCCGTGCATCACCTATCATTTCTGGTTTTATACTGTAGAAACCATGGAAACACCAAAGATGCTTTAATATATTATGTGTCTTATTAGACAGGTGAGCAACTGTTTGGATACATTCATCGACAGAAAACTAATCATTCTTATGCAGCTTTACACAGTTAATTTATTTGTTTAAATCTCGTTTTCTTGATTTACCGCAAGTACCATATTTATTTACCATGCCTAATATCGATCTAGCTCACTGCAGTGTGCAACAAGTGTCTCATATAGTAGCCGCCGAGCGAACGCACAGACTAGCATTATAACAACTTTCAACACACTCAAATCTAATATGATAAAACAGCGTTTCCCCACAGTATACTCTTGACCAGAAGAAGCGGAAGCGTGAGTGTCATAATAAAAGCTCCTCTGCTCCAGCCGCGGCGCTACCATTGGGCCCGGGTGGGCCTGGGCCCACCCATTTTAGGTCCGGGTCCGCCAATTTTGACCCCGGCCTATAGTGAGTGATTTTCATTCTAGCAGTTCATCCAATAAGCAGCCCGAGGAAAGCTTTGAGTGAAAGCTTCTCAGCCAATCAGTGGCTTCTACCCCACGTGTGCACTCTTAAGCCTGCCCACAGGCTGCATCGTCACCAGCAAGTGATCCAATGAAATGAATGACGTTGGCGCACAAGCTTTAAAGCAAGCTCAGGAGAAAAGGACCTTGTTTTCATTTAAATTCAACAAGAAACGCTCCGTGGAGCAGGAGGAGGAAACTCCTGCCATTTTAAGTAACGCGGTTACAAGTGACGAGTTACCACCCTGCTCGGGCGCCCTCTCCCCATCAAGTCCTCCCGTAGCCACACAGGTAGGCTACTGAGTCGCTGTCCTCAGTGCAGCAGAAAAGTGCTGAAACGGAGATGAAGGGGAAACTGGGTTTTTTTTTGTGGCTTATTTTAAAGCAGGGCTCAGTAGTTTCGGGATTTCTTCGCTGTATTCTCGCTTTTTGCTCGCAGGTTTCTCTCTAGAGCTCCCCCCACAGCTTCGGAATAGATATTTGACAACACTGTTGTAAAAACTCGTTGGCGATTCTCAGACACCAGAGGCTAGTAGATCAATGACATCAAAGCAGATGGGACATTCTTTAAAACGTCTTCTTCATTCGGGTTCGAACAGCGTGAGGGAGTGCAATAATGACAGCATTTTAGCAGATTTCTTTTGGCCGTAAAGCAATTGTTTACATCGCGAGACCACCTGATATCACGCGATACTTCCTGACGCGGCGGCCGGCAGATTTTCCGCTCACGGGCACCAGGGGGGTGCGAAACGACCACCATTCAACCCGAAATAAGTAATATAACCATTCCAATGACTCCGAAGCTGTTCAGTTAAGGTAAAAAAGTTACTTAGAGCACCTTTAACTGGCCCATCCAGTTTTCTGGAGGCCCACCTACAATCAATATCCTGGCGCCGCTAGTGCTCTCCTCTCGAGACGTGTGTCGCGCTCGTCTCTCATTAGCAATCTCTCCAGCGGCCTCGTTCCGCTACAACGGCTTTCGTAACGTTAATAAATCTTTAATACATGAATATGATTTCTGCCCGAGTCACGTCATATTCTCCACCGGCTGTAAAAGTGAAGACAACAACTCCCATGATCCTGTGAAATCAAGGCGTCATTAAGCTACGCCTCTAGTGGCGAAAAATTACATAGTGTGCCTTTAATTTTTTATATAGCCTATATTGCAAACTTCTAAATATTTAAATTTGAATAATGTGCACTTTCTGTTAATTAAAATGAAAATTATATATATATATATATATATATATATATATATATATATATTATATAAAAAATCAAATGAGCTAGCATCTTTTGACAGCAAAAGGTTTAATTTCGAATAGTTTTATTTTCATTTACTTAACTTTATACCAAAAAGTTCATCTTAACAGTGTCAACACAGACTCAATTTACAATTCTTAAAGAATATTTATTAATATTATAATGACAAAGATCTGGTAAAGATACATGCAGATGTGAAGATATGATCTTCACCGATGGGAATGGCAGTACATTCCCTTCTGTTATTCCCTCTGGACATATCACACATTGGCTACTCATTGTTTGTTTGTTTTATGCTTTATTGTAAAATCGTGAGTTATATGTTAGCTGGGTTGCTGCAGGAATGTGCCGTCAAACACAAGCTCATGTAGTCTGTGTCATCATTAAGCTATATCTGAATACATTGTCATGACCACTAAAATATTTTGTGATTTGGGGTCTCAACTCGCCTGTAATTAGTCATGTGTGTATTTGGTTGCTGTATAGTAAAACCATTGTAAAGGGCTGCCAGTGACAGAATGTTGTACCCCTAAAGGTAAAACTTTTGCAAAAAACAATTCCTGACTGATTTATTAACAACAATTCACCTACAGAACATAACACAATCCATTTGAACTTTTAACAATCAACTAAAAACTAAATATTGCACAAACTAGCCTAATTATAGTAAATGCACTACAGTTAAAAAGTTTGGGGTTGGTAAGATTCTTTATGTTTTTGAAAGAAGTCTCTTCTGTATTTATTTGATCAAAAATACAGTAAAAACAGCAATATTGTGAAATGTTATTACAATTTAAAATAATCTATCTGTTTTCTATGTGAATAAATAGTAAACTACTTTATTACTGGGATCAAAGCTGAATTTTCAGCATCATTACTCCAGTCTTCAGTGTCACATGATCCTTTAAAATCAGTAAACTCAGTAAACTTAGTAAACATTTCTGATTATTATCAATGTTGAATACAGTTTACATTTACATTTATTCATTTAGCAGACGCTTTTAATCCTAAGCGACTTACAAATGAGAACAATAGATGCAGTTAAACTAACAGTAAACCCAGTTGGGCCTGCCTGTCACATGCCTGTCCTGTCTTGTGCTGCACATGGGTGTTTTGTTATTTTGGGCCATGTGCTCGTGTTATTGTCTGATCCCTCCCCCTTGTTATCTGATTATTGTTTGAGTTCATCCACCTGTTCCCTCCTGATTAGTTTCCCTTTATTAGTTCCCTCTTGTTTGCAGTTTGTGTCGGTACGTTGTCTTTTGTTTCCTGTTCCCTGAGATTTTCCAGAGTTTTCTTAGTCTGTTGTTGTTTTTGTATTTACTTAGTTCTGTTTTCCCCCTTGTGGGTTTGTTTAGTGTTTTCATTAATAAATTCTTATTTTCTCCAGCATTTGAGTCCTCACACCTTTTGTTTTTAGTCTGCCGTGACAGAACGTACCGACCATTATGAGGACTCAGCGGAGAAGAGAGCCGCAACCAGTCTCCTGTCCGCAATGGGAGCGGATTCTCCGATTTCAGGAGTTGGTCTCCCTCCGTCAGCAGGGAATGGAGGTGAGGGTTTTCGGTCAGAGGTTCCGTCGCGCTGCTGAAGGGCTGAAACTGGGCGAGGAGGCTTGCAGGGATCTATTTAATTATGCGCTGGATGAACCGATGGACTGGCTGATCTGTAGAGCGTTTGATCATGTCAGTTTTGAGGCAATGGTGGAGGGTTTCATTCGCCACCGGGAGAGGATCGCCAGGGGAGTGGTCTCTGTTCCAGTGATCCCAGTTCCGGTGGACCCAGTTCCGGTGGTCCCAGTTCCAGTGGTTCCGAAACGGAGGAGGAGAAGGAAGAACCCCTCCGTGGCTATTCCGGTGGACCCAGTTCCGGTGGACCCAGTTCCGGTGGACCCAGTTCTGGTGGACCCAGTTCCGGTGGACCCAGTTCCGGTGGTCCCGAGTCTGGTGGCTCCTAACACGGAGACCATCCCGGAGGTGACTGCCGTCCCTGACGCACCGCCCAGGTGTCTTGCTCTGCCCGCACCGCCCAGGTGTCTTGCTCTGCCCGCGCCGCCCAGGCGTCATGCTCTACTGGCCCCGCCCGAGCTGCTCGCACTGCCTGCACCACCCTAGCGATCCGTCACGTCTGCCCAGCCAGAGACTGTTCACGTCACGTCTGCCCAGCCAGAGACTGTTCACGTCACGTCTGCCCAGCCAGAGACTGTTCACGTCACGTCTGCCCAGCCAGAGACTGTTCACGTCACGTCTGCCCAGCCAGAGACTGTTCACGTCACGTCTGCCCAGCCAGAGACTGTTCACGTCACGTCTGCCCAGCCAGAGACTGTTCACGTCACGTCTGCCGGGCCTGTGTCTTCGGACAAGATGGCCGCCACAGAGACTGTTCACGTCACGTCTGCCGGGCCTGTGTCTTCGGACAAGATGGCCGCCACAGAGACTGTTCACGTCACGTCTGCCCAGCCGGAGACTGTTCACGTCACGTCTGCCCAGCCAGAGACTGTTCACGTCACGTCTGCCCAGCCAGAGACTGTTCACGTCACGTCTGCCCAGCCAGAGACTGTTCACGTCACGTCTGCCCAGCCAGAGACTGTTCACGTCACGTCTGCCCAGCCAGAGACTGTTCACGTCACGTCTGCCGGGCCTGTGTCTTCGGACAAGATGGCCGCCACAGAGACTGTTCACGTCACGTCTGCCGGGCCTGTGTCTTCGGACAAGATGGCCGCCACAGAGACTGTTCACGTCACGTCTGCCGGGCCTGTGTCTTCGGACAAGATGGCCGCCACAGAGACTGTTCACGTCACGTCTGCCGGGCCTGTGTCTTCGGACAAGATGGCCGCCACAGAGACTGTTCACGTCACGTCTGCCGACCCTGTGTATTCAGAAAAGATGGCCGAGCCTGTTCACGTCACGTCTGCCGAGCCTGTGTCTTCGGACAAGATGGCCGCCGCCGAGCCGGTGCCTGTGTCTGTTCCTGAGCCGGTGCCGGTGTCGAGCCGGTGCCTGTGTCTGTTCCTGAGCCGGTGCCTGTGTCTGTTCCTGAGCCGGTGCCTGTGTCTGTTCCTGAGCCGGTGCCTGTGTCTGTTCCTGAGCCGGTGCCTGTGTCTGTTCCTGAGCCGGTGCCTGTGTCTGTTCCTGAGCCGGTGCCTGTGTCTGTTCCTGAGCCGGTGCCTGTGTCTGTTCCTGAGCCGGTGCCTGTGTCTGTTCCTGAGCCGGTGCCTGTGTCTGTTCCTGAGCCGGTGCCTGTGTCTGTTCCTGAGCCGGTGCCTGTGTCTGTTCCTGAGCCGGTGCCTGTGCCTGTGTCTGTTCCTGAGCCGGTGCCTGTGTCTGTTCCTGAGCCGGTGCCTGTGTCTGTTCCTGAGCCGGTGCCTGTGCCTGTGTCTGTTCCTGAGCCGGTGCCTGTGCCTGTGTCTGTTCCTGAGCCGGTGCCTGTGTCTGTTCCTGAGCCGGTGCCTGTGTCTGTTCCTGAGCCGGTGCCTGTGTCTGTTCCTGAGCCGGTGCCGGTGGGGTCTGTTCCAGTTCCTGAGCCGGTGGGGTCTGTTCCAGTTCCTGAGCCGGTGGGGTCTGTTCCAGTTCCTGAGCCGGTGGGGTCTGTTCCAGTTCCTGAGCCGGTGGGGTCTGTTCCAGTGCCCTGGCCGCCCGAGGAGAGGTCTCCGCCCTGGCCGCCCGAGGAGAGGTCTCCGCCCTGGCCGCCCGAGGAGAGGTCTCCGCCCTGGCCGCCCGAGGAGAGGTCTCCGCCCTGGCCGCCAGATGAACTGTCGTCTCCACTCTGGCTGTCGGCACAGCCTGCTCCGTCCTGGCCTCCCGAACCCTGTGGGCCACTCCGGTGTCACAAACATTTTGTTTCTCCCGTCCCGCCCTGGTCTGTCCCTCCCGTCCCGCCCCGCCCTGGTCTGTCCCTCCCGTCCCGTCCGGGTCTTATGGAGCGTCTGGTAGCCGCTCCGTAAGGAGGGGGTAATGTCACATGCCTGTCCTGTCTTGTGCTGCACATGGGTGTTTTGTTATTTTGGGCCATGTGCTCGTGTTATTGTCTGATCCCTCCCCCTTGTTATCTGATTATTGTTTGAGTTCATCCACCTGTTCCCTCCTGATTAGTTTCCCTTTATTAGTTCCCTCTTGTTTGCAGTCTGTGTCGGTACGTTGTCTTTTGTTTCCTGTTCCCCGAGATTTTCCAGAGTTTTCTTAGTCTGTTGTTGTTTTTGTATTTACTTAGTTCTGTTTTCCCCCTTGTGGGTTTGTTTTGTGTTTTCATTAATAAATTCTTATTTTCTCCAGCATTTGAGTCCTCACACCTTTTGTTTTTAGTCTGCCGTGACACTGCCAGCATGCGTGGCTAAACGTGTTAAACATATTCACAAAAAAAAAAAAACAAACTGCAAATGCAAACCTTAGTTTAAAAGCACGGATAGCAAAACAGCAAAATCATGAGTAACAGATTTAAAATTCAAGTACCTTTTTTTTAGCACTATTCACAATACATGTTTCAAAGCAGCTTTATAGAAAATGCTTGTTTTAATGTTACAATTTAGGAAATATTCTGTTATCAGCCAGAGATGAGTGTGCACAGTAATATGGCAGTAATATACAGCTGTAATATAGTACATGTTAGTTAGATAACTTTAGATAATGTTAGGCAGCTATTACAACTTGTGCTTAACGATTACAATATAATAATAATATTAAAATATTATAGGATAATATCTGAAAGTTTGGCATGTCGATCCAAAGTTGCCATCATCTGAAATCTTCGCAATTGTTGGCGTCGCCTGAAAACATTGTAGAAACAGGAAAGCAAAAGGATGAGATTCTCATAGATGTGCTGAGATCTGCTGCTGGTCTCATGAATCTTCTGCTGTGTGTTCATGTTCTTCCTCAAATCTTCTCATTCTCAGTTTTTGATCGTCCTGTTTTCTTTCTAAAAGCATCACATTATCATAATCTCTTAATATTTGCATGTTAAATCCACAATGATGATCATAAATGTCTCTCACCTGACGTGTGTCTCATGTAGATGTGAAACCCTCCTAACAGACCAAACAAAACCATCATCTGAAAACACCAGACCAGCACAAACACCACAGACTCTGGACACATTGAAAACAACAATTAGAAAGAAAACCAATCCATCATGTTTCCTGTAGCGTGTTCTTTCAAACTCGTAACATGTTCTGATGTGTGTGTGCTATTGGTCAGTGTAGAGGTCATACGAGAGGTCACAGCTGCAGTAGTTGTTCCTGTAATAAAACATCACTGTAATCACCGAAACTGAAAACACTTCAATACAAATTACTGCTGAGATCGGGCTGAAATAAACTCATTTTCAGACAGAAACGTTGCGAGAATGAACTGTGTCCATTGAAGAGAAGTCACTGGTGTTGCTGTGTCTGACTAATGTGATTGACATGTTCTTGACAGGTTTTGTGAGATTCACACTTGTTGCTGTAGTTTAGTAAATACAGGGAGATTTATGTATGAAAAGCTCACCAGGACAGTCTAGACTAATGCTCTTCTGTCCGTGACTGACGTGGTTCTTCACACTACAGATGATGATGTCTCCATGAGTTGTGTCATTCAGCTCAATGCTGGTGTCTCCATCCATCAGTGGATCTCCATTCAGAGTCCAGCTGTAGATGAGCTGATCCCCGTCAGAAGAGCAGGACACTGACTTCACCCCACTGGAGGAGCAGATGATTGACACTTCCACTGAGCCAATAGGAGCTGGAGGGCGGGACACATGACAGTCACATGACAAACAGACACATTCAAACAAACATGGCTTGTTTTTTAAATATACTAAATAAATATCTATGTGACAAATAAAATATCGGTAACACTTTACAATACGGGTGCACTAATAAGCATTAATTCATGCTTAACTAATGCACAGATAATCATGTGTTAATGTATGACTCATGAAGAACTAAACCATTAATTAATGATCACTGCATCAGCAACTAATAAAGATTCTAAATGATTAATAGATTAAGTAATATATGAATTGTTATTAATTAAATGTGTCATAATGTATTAATTCCTTAATAACTTATTTTATTAACTAAAAGTGTAAATTAATGCGTTACTTACCACAGTTGGTCAAAGCAATGTACTTCAACTTCCAGTTGTCTGCTTTAATTAATCATTAACTAATGATTTGCAAATGTATCATGTTATGACTTTACTTGTTGAGGCACATGACTATTAACTAATTGTTATGTAATATGCCATTTATGGGTTTTGACAGTTTGCACATGCAGTGAATGTAATGTCGGTGAATGTGTGTGAAGGATGGGTAAGTTGGGCTGCACACAAATATCAGCACACCAGAATCTGAACTCCTGAAGCTGTTACACTGTGTTTAAACTGGACGAGACCAGCTGTCTACACCTGGACATGACAGACCATCACAAGTCCATTTGTCCTTCATAACAGAACTAGCACAAGAGCTCTGAGTACGTCAGGAATAGAGAGTGGCATCAGTTTACTGTCTGGGTTTTGTCGTGTAGCGTCGCGCCGCATCCAGTGTAGTATCACTGACAATAATGGACGTTCTATTGTCTTTGTCCAGTCTAGACACAGTGTTATGAAATAGTAAAGCTCGACCGCCTGTTCTCAGTGTTCCACGACCTCAAGCTGAACCTGACATAGTCCTGTGCCATGAACAACAAGGCTCATCGGACTCAGTGAAATCTTGGTTGTACATGGTTGGAAATTGAAATCCATGGCTTAGTGTGGATGTCAAAACCAAAATGGCATATTACTTAAAAATGTGTTAATAGTCATGTGCCTCAACATGTAAAGTCATAACTTAATGATACATTTGCAAATCATTAGTTAATGATTAATTAAAGCAGACAACTGGAAGTTGAAGTACATTGCTTTGACCAACTGTGGTAATTAACGCATTAATTTACACTTTTAGTTAATAAAATAAGTTATTAAGGAATACATTGACACATTTAATTAATAACAATTCATATATTACTTCATCTATTAATCATTTAGAATCTTTATTAGTTGCTGATGCAGTGATCATTAATTAATGGTTTAGTTCTTCATGAGTCATACATTAACACATGATTATCTGTGCATTAGTTAAGCATGCATTAATGCTTATTAGTGCACCCGTATTGTAAAGTGTTACCAAAATATCTAAATAATTCAAACAAAGTGCAGTTGCTTTTGATGAAATTCTTCCGGATGTTCAATAATCAAAAACCTTCACAGAGATTCCACTGATTCATTTGCATGAGAGTGAGATCATTGGAGATCATGAGATTGTAATGAGTCTGATGAGAGTTACTGTACCTTCAACTTTCACTTGAAGATCTGCATATGTTGCTGTGCCGTCTGAGCGTAGGAGTTCTAAAGTGTAATTCCCTGAATCTGCTCTGATCACACGGTTTATTATCAGAGTCCCATTAATGACTGTCACTTCAGGTCTGTTATTATAAAGATCACATTCGTTCTCATATTTACTGTCATTCTTTACTTTACAAACTGGATTATCTGTGTTGTTTATTCTCTTTATTATCTTCAGTTTATAATTTCTTGCATCCACCATCTGCAGATTGAGTTTGTGATCCAGAGCAGCGTAACAGGGATCTTTCTGATCAAACCTGCAGTTAAACTCCATACCTGAAGAACAACACACACACACACACGCACACGCACACACACAGACACAGACACAGACACAGACGCACACGCACACGCACGCACACACACACACACACACACACACACACACACGCGCACACACGCACACACACACGCGCACACACGCACACACACACACACACACACACACGCACACGCACACGCACACGCACACACACACACACAGAGAGAGAGAGAGAGAGAGATCAACATACATACAGAGAGTGTTACTGCTGATGTAAATATTTCTCTCATCATAAACTAAAATCAGACACAAATTACACAAACATTCACAGAATTAAAGAAGATGAAATGAATCAGACTCTTGATCAGATCTCACTGAAACATCTGAGCTCAGTTCATCTGAAGTGAAGCTCATCTTCATCATAAACACAAATGTTCAAATCCTTTCTCTAAGGAATTACTGTCCTCATGAATTACTGAATATAACCATTACTGGAGATTTAACTTGGTTTAGTACGTAAAAAAAAAGTTCAATCCAATCAAACTGTGACATTTCTTTCTTTTTAAATAATGTCTTGGTCTTTGTGTGACATCAGATTAAATGGAGAGACATGATTTGATGAATCCCCATATGATAATATAATTTTAAAAAATGACTACATAAAAAAATTTATGAAACTTTTTTGTACAATTACACTAAGAAACAAACACACTTCCTCTCACATTTTGTTAATCCTCCACAAATACACACTATATATAAGACCAGTAACACTAAGACTATAGATCACTGCAGACTGTTTTGGAAACACTGTTAATGTAATATTATATTACAGTGTTTTTATTTCAGAGATTGATGAGATTGAACAGCATTGTAAAGTTGACTCACATGCAGCAGTTTGCAGCAGCATCAGCATCAGTCCAAAGATGAGCATCATTTCTCTAAAGTCCAGTTTCCAGAAGAGCCCAACGGCAGCAGAAGAGTGTGGATGAAGCTTCAGATGGGGACATGACTGTCTGGACTTCAGTCTGTCTGTGTTCTGGCTCTCATGAAGCTCCTCACAGAGAGACTCACTCTGGACTGACACATGAGGAAATATCTGACCGCTTCACGAGAAAAGAGGAAGTTTCCTCATATGGGGGAAGGCAGATGATGAGTGCACTGAAATAGACCAAGTCTAACTAAAGACAGTGAAACTAGAAAGGTGTAAAAAGACGTAACATTTTCAGGCACACTTCCAAAAATAAGTGTAAAAGTGCTAATCATATATTTGAAACAGCAAGTGGGAAGGTGATGTATAAGAAAAGAAAACATATATGCTTATGATTATCATGATTGTTCTTTTGTGATTAATCCTAAACATATTATTCTTGTATTAATCCATTTATGAATGATATTTTGGTCTATTATATCTTTTGATATCATATACTCATAGTTCATATACTTATCTTCACATATTCTATTCAAACAGACCTTTTGTTAGTTGTGTCACTGCTAAAAGTTGAGACATGTCCCTGCAAAGTCTGGTATCCGGTGTAATAGCAAAGGTGTCACTAATAGAATTAAGGCACAGAGAGTATTAGCATTAAGTTCAGACATGAAGGCTTATTTGACTCGTTTTGCTTCTATAGTGTTAAAACTGCAACGTTTAGTTACGCTGAATGTGATACCAAGAAACCAGAGCTGATTCTTATAAAATATATTTTTGACATGATTAACATATTCTTTAATGATCTGAACATAGGAATATTGGCAAGCTCATACATTACTCTTGCATCTCTCACTGAGGGCTCTTCTTCTCTTCCTTTACTTGTATTTTTGTCGATGTTGTGTCTTTGACGGCACACTCCGCGACCCGTTGAGAAACACTGGTCTCTAAATAACCCCTGTGGAATAACCCACAGCGACAAATATAATACACAGTAGATCATATGGCATCTTGATATAGGCCTACACTTTTCTTAGTGTCAGCGGTCTTGATACAACACGACAGATCCGCTCTGATACTGTGATCATTGTTAACCAGTACGATTCCTCAAACCAGCAGATTCATCAGTACAGAAGAAGCACAACTGACTCAAACTACTCCACACATCACATGCAATTTCATGTTTCACACACAGATGGTGGATGATAGCCTATAGCTCTTTAGTGCAATTTTAAACAAATAAACTTTACTAAAATTAACACTGTAATAAAAGTCTATTTATGTTTAACAAATAAGTGTCAAAGACAGACACTTTCCTGGTTATTAGCGACATCTGCAGGAGGAAACTAGAGTTACAGCTGGACTCATTTACTAAAATAAATTGTTTTATATTTGATATCTATTTAAAGGCACACTATGTAAGATTTTTGGATAAAAATATCCAAAATTATTCCAAGAATATCCAAAATTATCCAATACATGTTTCAAAGCAGCTTTACAGAAAATGCTTGTTTTAATGTTACAATTTAGGAAATATTCTGTTATCAGCCAGAGATGAGTGTGTACAGTAATATGGCAGTAATATACACCTATAATATAGTACATGTTTGTTATATAACTTCATGTTTTCAGTTAAGCTGACACAGCGTATATGTTAGGCAGCTATTACAACTTGTGCTTAACGATTACAATATAATGATAATATTAAAATATTATAGGATAATATCTGAAAGTTTGGCATGTCGATCCAAAGTTGCCATCATCTGAAATCATTGCAATTGTTGGCGTCGCCTGAAAACATTGTAGAAACAGGAAAGCAAAAGGAGGAGATTCTCATAGATGTGCTGAGATCTGCTGCTGGTCTCATGAATCTTCTGCTGTGTGTTCATGTTCTTCTCTAAATCTTCTCATTCTCAGTTTTTGATCGTCCAGTTTTCTTTCTAAAAGCATCACATTATCATCATCTCTTAATATTTGCATGTTAAATCCACAATGATGATGATAAATGTCTCTCACCTGACGTGTGTCTCATGTAGATGTGAAACCCTCCTAACAGACCAAACAGAACCATCATCTGAAAACACCAGACCAGCACAAACACCACAGACTCTGGACACATTGAAAACAACAATTAGAAAGAAAACCAATCCATCATGTTTCCTGTAGCGTGTTCTTTCAAACTCGTAACATGTTCTGATGTCTGTGTGCTATTGGTCAGTGTAGTGGTCATACGAGAGGTCACAGCTGCAGTAGTTGTTCCTGTAATAAAACATCACTGTAATCACCGAAACTGAAAACACTTCAATACAAATTACTGCTGAGATCGGGCTGAAATAAACTCATTTTCAGCCAGAAACGTTGCGAGAATGAACTGTGTCCATTGAAGAGAAGTCACTGGTGTTGCTGTGTCTGACTAATGTGACTGACTTGTTCTTGACAGGTTTTGTGAGATTCACTCTTGTTGCTGTAGTTTAGTAAATACAGGGAGATTTATGTATGAAAAGCTCACCAGGACATTGTTCTACACTAATGCTCTTCTGTCCGTGACTGACGTGGTTCTTCACACTACAGATGATGATGTCTCCATGAGTTGTGTCATTCAGCTCAATGCTGGTGTCTCCATCCATCAGTGGATCTCCATTCAGAGTCCAGCTGTAGATGAGCTGATCCCCGTCAGAAGAGCAGGACACTGACTTCACCCCACTGGAGGAGCAGATCATTGACACTTCCACTGAGCCAATAGGGGCTGGAGGGCGGGACACATGACAGTCACATGACAAACAGACACATTCAAACAAACATGGCTTGTTTTTTAAATACACTAAATTAATATCAATGTGACAAATAAAATATCTAAATAAATAGAAAACAAAGTGCAGTTGCTTTTGATGAAATTCTTCCAGATGTTCAATAATCAAAAACCTTCACAGAGATTCCACTGATTCATTTGCATGAGAGTGAGATCATTGGAGATCATGAGATTGTAATGAGTCTGATGAGAGTTACTGTACCTTCAACTTTCACTTGAAGATCTGCAGATGTTACTGTGCCGTCTGAGTGTTCGAGTCGTAAAGTGTAATTCCCTGAATCTGCTCTGATCACACGGTTTATTATCAGAGTCCCATTAATGACTGTCACTTCAGGTCTGTTACTATAAAGATCACATTCATTCTCAGTTTTACTGTCATTCTTTACTTTACAAACTGGATCATCTGGGTTGTTGTTTATTCTCTTTATTATCCTCAGTTTATAATTTCTAGCATCCACCATCTGCAGATTGAGTTTGTGATCCAGAGCAGCGTAACAGGGATCTTTCTGATCAAACCTGCAGTTAAACTCCATACCTGAAGAACAACACACACACACACACACACGCACACACACACGCACGCACGCACGCACGCACGCACGCACGCACGCACACACACACACACACACACACACAGAAATATCAACATCTACAGACAGAGTGAGAGTGTAATGTAACTAGCACGGAGCTGTGCATTAAACTAATGCATGATGTGGAGTCAAAGGATCGTCCAATGACAAGCGTTGTGCATTAACATATTCTCTGATCTCTGTGTGCTTCAATGATGAAAGCAGTGCATTACAGATTTTCACAATCGCTAGGGCACATTTCTCAATACTTAAGTCATTTTTTCAAAACTCTTCTTCACACAGTTCTACAAACCAACTTCGGCACGGCAGTTCATTTAACATTCAAAATGCACTAAAACTACCAAAACACTTGAATGTCTCAAAAAAACTCATTCTTACACTAAAAAAGGTTGTCCACCAACAAACAAAATTTTTGTCAATCATAAACACAGACCAAAAAAACCTACTAACATCAGGCGGCATTATACTAGGCTATATGTTCTTTTGTAATATTTCTTTCCAAAACAATGACACTGTCTTCTGCTCACAATTCACTTTGTATGTTACGTCCATCGTCCATGTTTACGTTACAGTACTAAATTATTCCTAAGTGTCCCTTTTGAATCGATGGTAATGAAACTGAAAGACAAACACATGTGTAGGTCTTCAGTTATATCTATTTTTTAGATTCAGAATTTCAATATGGTTTTACTGTAGAAATGGTGCAAATTTCTGTCTTATTCATTCTTGTGTTGTGATGGTTTTGAACTTACAGTAAGTTTAACAGTTTTGAAAAGAGAATGTAAACATGTGCAAATTGGCCTGTAGGACATAACATTTTTGAGATAAGAATTAATAATAAAGAATTGTGATTAAACTCACTGCAACTACCTGTGCATTAAACAGTTTTAACACACACCTTCTAGCCAATCAGAATCGAGAATTTTGACAGACCTTGGTATAATACTACAATAAATATACCTCTCATCATGAATTATAATCAGATTCAGATTACATAAAACATCATCAGTGAGTGAACAGCATCATAACATCAGTTTGAGCTGAAAGTTGACTCACATGAAGCAGTTTGCAGCAGCATCAGTCCAAAGAGGAGCATCATTTCTCTCAAGTCCAGAAGAGCTCAATCCTAACAGAAGAGTGTGGATGAAGCTTCAGTCACACGATCACTTCTCATTCTGACAGAAGAGCTCTACTGACACGCATCTGTGGTCATAATATATTTTTTAAAGAATATTACCCAGTTTCTGTGAGAGAAGAGGAAGTTCAGATCATTCAACAGTACTGGATCAGTTGAGGTCTTGCACAAGGTACAAAATTAACTAGCACATGCATTTTCTTTTCTATAATGGTATAGGGACTTTCCATTGACTTATGCTTCTGCTATTTTACACACACACACAAAAAAAGACATTATTTAGTATGTTAAATAGCTTTTTTTGTCACCCCTTGGTTGCTTTCACAACCACAGGGACCAGAATTAACACTCAGCAAGCATCGACCATAAGTAAAAGTTTAAAAACCATCGCTGACTAACTAAAATATCTGTTTCGCACATTTTATATAGGATATCTGGTGTTTTTTTCCATGTGGAGACACAAATGAAGAATTTTCCTGTCATTGAACCACTGAAACTAAAATATGAGGGATAAATGACACAATGACCTGTGCTGTGAGTCAAATATGGAAAGACAGACAGCTAAATACAGTGCCGGCCCGAGCCTTTTGGGGGCCCTAAGCAGAATTTGATTTGGGGGCCTCCTCCCACCACGCAGAGTCACCTGTGCTGGACGATTATTGACACAATGTCACGTTATAATGTTACATTATAAATTAATACAATGAGGTTATGTATTGATACAAAATAAATACTTAATACAAAATAGATACTTAAAAAAGTTTTAACTTTTTCTTTACTATTTTACTAACTCTTGGAAACTTCTGAAAACAAACTGTCACAAAACATATTAAAAAAATTATTTGCAAAATATCCTCCAACGTTTTGCAACACTTTGCAGTTTGAATGATGTCTTGTATGAACATGACGGAGTATGTTTTTATGTTTCCACTGTTCGATCGCGCCCGCGCACACACACACACACACAAACACACACACACAACATATGCTTTGTAATCTTCCACTGTGATGTTTCCAAGCACATTTTTGCGCGTGTGAAGAGGATGATTTTTTCCGTCGATATTGGAACGTGAGTGAAGTACAAAGCCTATGATAAAGAATAGTTTAGCTACCATCCAAATCCATCGCGAATGTTGAAACATTTTGATTCTAATGAGAGAGATACGTGAGCCCAACGCCGCTTACTTTCACTTTCGCTTTAAATTATTTCGTTTTGGCTTGTTTATAGTTATTTCTTTATTCTTGTTCTGTTCTGAATATCATTACATTTAAAGGATAAATCATTGATCAAATCAAATTTTTGTGACATGGCTTAACATTACCGTGACTTTGTGCACAAATTGTCTATGCACGCGAGGTTATGAACTGACTCAAACACTGGCAGACACAGCAGCAGTTGTAGGCAGGTATATTGATCATGGAATCAGAATTTTCTTGTCTTGAATTATTAATCCTTTCATTCATTTATGTCACTTGTTTAAGTTAATTAATATGTAAAAAATAAATAAAAAAAATAAACTCGATTGGGGGCCCCCTGGTGGCGAGGGGGCCCCAAGCAGCCGCTTAGTTCGCTTATGCCTCGGGCCGGCCCTGGCTAAATACCAGTTACCAGTTACCATTGCTTCACATATGAATAATTTATATTACCAAATCTTGCCAAATAATTTAAGCAGTTTTATGTAATTTAAGTATGAATGACTTAAACATGCAAATTTATTGTATTACAAATTTAAGGCAGCAACTTTTTTTACTGTGCATAAGGATATTTATAATGACTGGATGTATTGCTTAAAAGTGTATTAAAGCTTTTTACAAAAACAGTTTTTTTCTTTTTACTTTTTTAAAGAGCCCCAAGTTGTACTGAAAGTCACCTGTCATTACTGAAATGATACTGAGATCTCTGTCATTACTCAAGTTCACCACACGAGGTCTCCATCAACACACGTCTATCAGTGTGTTGCTATAGTAACAGCAGTGTGTCTCAGGCTTTGGTTCATTTCTTACCTGAATCTCCTGGACCCAGTTGTTCAAAAGTAATCTGATCGAATTTTGGCTATTGGGTTTGATCAAATCTGGAAAATGGTTTGTAAAAAAAAAAAAAAAAAAAAAAAAAAAAAAATTATTATGAAATCAGAGTAAATCACTTGTTTTAGATCTTGATCTAGAAGTAGACATTACCTATTAAGCCTTTCAGTACAGGAAAGTAAAAAAAAAACAAAAAAAAACAAAAAAAACAAACAAATTTTGGCACCATAAAATAAATAGTCCCCCCAAACAGCTGTCAATATCAAAACAAAAATAATACATTTCAATTTTAGTTTTTTTTTAATCACTGAATATTTTATTTAAAAATATACATAGGCTATATGTATTTAAAAACACTATATATATATATATATAAACACTGTGTATTTAAATCATTGCCTTCCTGTAGCTCAAACAGTAGAGTGTTAGCGCTTGCAACGCCAAGGTCATGGGTTTGATTTTAAGAAAAATAAAAATTAAAAAACCCTCAATTTAAGTAAGTAGTCAGAACAAAACTTGTTAGTTTTAAGCTATAAGTAGATTTTTAGATCAGATTTTTTTTAATAATTGCAATTTCATAAAATGAAGTTAGTCCAACTTAAAATAAAAGGTTATCACAACGCAATTTCTTTTGTTTCAATAACTTTTACTTCTCAGAGTAACTTGGAATTGTCAAGTTCACATAACTTAATTTTTTCAATTACGCATTTAGTTTGTTTACTTAATAATTTTAAGGCAACATGTTTCCTCACTTTTTTCAAGTTAAATCAACTGCTCACTATTTACAGTGCAGTCTACCCTCCAAATGACAAAACGCTTAACCTGAAAAATGCTTAGCATGATTAATGTAGTAAGACAGTGTTGCTAAAAGACCAAATTCAGTATACTACCCATAAAACTTATTTTCTAATAGCTGTTGATTGAATGTAGATCCTCTTGTTTCCCACAAGGTGTCACCCTAAACACAATGTATTAAGTAGCGGGAATAAGTGGGAAGAAAATCATTACCATGGCAACCTAACAGCCCACTCATAGTGAGTAGGTCCCTTTGAATATTGCTTCAGTAAGAAATCAAATGAGAGACGCTTTCCTGGTTCTGATGGCTGACGGCCGCCGGTTGAGATTCATCATTGTCAGGCCTCTCTGCGGCTTTGTGTTTGCACCTGTCAGTTTCACAACATCAATGCTGCGGATGAAAGTCTTATTTTATTTCATGATCTGATGCCTTTACATATGATATTTATAGAACACTACTCATGTTATGTTATGAAAAGTGTTTGCAGCTGTGAGAGTGGTTATGTGAAATTGCAGTTTGAAGTGTTTAAGTACGTATGCATGTATGAATTAGCCTAATCATGAAGTGTTTAATGTATGTATATATGATTTTATAATTATGTGTTTATTGTTGATGACTGTGTAAGAGAACGTCTCAGATGCTATACATTAATCTGCATTTTAGATATACTCTAAAACACTGCTTGATAAAGATGTCTCGTCTTTGTTGAGTTAATAAAATGAGGCTTGCAACATTTCAGCACTGAATTTAAGCAGAGAAACGGCGAGGCCATTTATTTTCCTGATATCTGAGCACTGTATTCATCATGTGTGATTTATTTCTCTTCAGATGTAAAGGTACAAAAGAAAAAGCTGGAAGCAAACGGGATGTGATGGAACCGCGGTACAGGTTTAGTCACCATCATTAGCATGTTTCCTCTTCCCATTGACCTCTCACACTGCCTGATGGATGTTTGCTGTAGGCCTCAGCCCCATAATAATGATGTACGACTGTGTTCAACATCACTTTGATAGCCTGTGATAATCTGTCCCTTCTATAATGGCAGTTAGTAAAGTGTCGCTCATTAAATCCGTGCTCCTCTGCCGTGCTGATCAGATCCTGAAATAAGCCCTGGACCCACGCATTCTCCTTAGTATGATTGTGCCACCCACATCCAGCCCAGCGTTCGCTCCTTTCTCAGAGAAATCAGTGTGTTCTGCTGAGGTTGGTCCACTGAGAGATGAGCATTTAAATATCACACAGCATTTGACTCAAACATCAAACAGCAGGGTCGCTTATCTACATGTCACATGACGGCCACCGCGCACAAATTTCAGATGAAAACAATATGCCACGACTTCAAAGTGCACCATTAAAATCAATGCACGAAAACAAAGTTTCACATCATATACGGCAAGCCAAATCTGGTGTTAAATTAGTGAATGAGCTCTGAGATTTCTTTTTGAACACTTTAATCTAGATTTTGATCTGTGTCTGAGACACTGATTTAACAGAATAATAGTAAGTCTAAAACATAGACATGCTTTGACAAGTATAATTAGGTTATAAGCCCAGGCTTCGCACAGTCAATGGCCCTAAAATTAGATGGGTGAATCACTGGCTGTACACCAATTTGCAAATTCTACTAAATACTAAAAGTATGGACCTCATTGGCACTTGTGAGTTTGTATTAAGACATGTGAATATTAAGACACAGTCCCAGTGTTTGTTATTGTTAACTGAAATAAAACTAAATGTTTTCAGTAATTGAAAAAAGGCTCAAATATATCTGACTTAGATGAAAGCCGTAAAGGGGTCCTATTGTGTTTTTTTTACACATTCAACTTGTAGTGTGTTGCTGTTTCAGCATGAAAAAGGTCTGCAAAGTTACAAAGCACAAAGTCACTCCAGCGGGAGTTTTTCTCTAAATCAGTGTCACTGTTCCTGAACTCCCTGAAACGCCTCTATTGAGTTTTCTTCCACGAACGAACACGTCACAATATTCCTCATGTAAATAATTCTCGCTCAAGGCATGTGCAAAATAAAGGGGCGGGGCCTAATTGAGTTGGTTAGCAGTGTGTTGAAACTCATGGGGTGCCTCTCATTTCTTATTTGTGCATCCTCGTTTTCTTTCCTCGCTTCCTTTCCTGGTGTCTCACCTTCATACGAGGGAAGGCTGCAAGGAAAGAAAAGGAGGACGGAGGAGTCGAAGGAAAGCTTTTTTATACATTGGAATACTTGATCACTCAAGCGTCACTTCACAGCGTCATCAGCAGCGCTCAAAGGATCTGCCCTTATGTTGTTTTAGTTTAGTTATTTAAGAAATCCATAATAAATAATAATAAAGCATGCACCCTGTTGACATATGTGAGATGTGTGGTTTATCTACACTGCAAAGGTAAAGTTTAAATTAAAATGATTGTGACCGATGTGAAGGGGGAGGAGAATTTATACATGCGTCTCACGTTTAGTCAATAAAACTCTTCCGCAAAGGAGACACCCGTGTATCCTCGCTCATGACTCCTCAGGAAGCTCCTCACTTTTAGATCCTCGCGGTGCAATTAGAGAATCGAGATGTCCTTCAAGATGGCTGAGCTCGATTGGTTTCGGGGTCATAGGGTGACCTACCTTTGCGTTGAACCGCACAGCATTTTCACCCCTTGTCCCGCACGTCGTATATTGAGAAAATGTCCCGCATTTTCATCAGTCTGTTGGTTTTTAATGATCATATTAAGAAAACATGCATGCGTTCTTTTGCCTTTTTAAGAAAGCATTTTATTTATTCTTTTTGCGGCGTAGTTTTACATCTTTAACAGCGCTTCGTCAGAAGTATAAATACAGCAGCCGTTTTTTAAATCCTATCCAATGGTTGAAAAGAAAGGAGTAAACACGGTCACTAGTAGGTTGTGACGGCTGTCAATCAAAATGTGGACGGGTGATTTGTTCCTGTCAGAAAACAAATGGACAATTCGGTAAATAAATTTTTTACAAGGCGGCATAATGGCAACAAAAAAAGAGAAAATGTTCAAAAATAGTTATCTGCATGATGCCTGCTGCCTTTGGGCTCAGTGATGTTGAATTTAAATGACATGTAAAATAAAGACATGTTATGTTACATTGTGACATAATGGTGTTTTCTGAAAGGGACTAAAGAACAAAGTATTTTTATCAGCTGAAAGGCAGAATACAAATGTTTTTATTAAGTTAGATAGACATTATATAACAGTTTCGGGTTATGTTTTAGTGTTGGTAACATGTCCCACATTGTCCCACACAAACTTAGTAATTGTCCCACATTTGGTTTGTTTGATGGTGGTCACCCTAGTCATAGGATGGAGGAGCGAGGAAACGAGTTGGGGTATTGAGAAGCACCCATGGTTATGGTAAGGGGCGGGACAATTCCCGAAAAAATCACAACAAACTGGTCCATTCAACCAATCAGAGCACATTGCACTTTTCAGAAGGAGGTGCTTCATAGAGACAGGAACTAATCAGAGCGTTACTGACAGACTGGGAAGAGAGGAGCTGCAACAATGGAGAATATGCACAAAGTAATGCTTTTTTTGCATATTCAAACATGAAAACCTATTCTAGTAGAGTCCCTAAAAATGATGTAATTAATAATACTCATGCATAGGAAAATATGCACATTATGATGCAGTGGACATCTGTAATCATCTGGAGAGGTGGTGAACAGGGAATCAATGAGAGAAATCATAATAATCATTGTGCTAATCTAAATAAGTATTGCACTTAGCAGTGTTTCAATATATACATGCAGAAATATATACAGTAATACCTGCAGTAGTTCACATAATGAAAGAAAGTCTATGTCAAAGTGGAGATTGTTTTGGGATCATAATGTCAGGCTATGAAACATAAGCTAGGAAAGAAACCTTTCTAGTCAATTTCACAGGAGAAAACAATTTGTCTTCCTCCGAGGGTCCAAACACTCCCCAAAAGCATGTATTTTATATTCTGTGCTATTTCAAGTCATTTCGTTGCAATTGTTTTTCTCAGGATGCCAAATGGCCTCATTTGAAATCAACTCCTTGTTTCAATATCACTTCATTTCTGCAGCCTCTGAATACAGACCAGCTTCAGTTTCCATCTGACCGTGCCACACAAAGGTTAAAGAGGAAAAGTGGGATTGTGGTGGTGGCGAGTCATTGTGAAGAAAAAGAGGTCCTGACAGTCCTCTCCTCGGCGCCGGCACGGAGCCTGGGGAACGACTGAAAGGAACGAGTGGGTGGACAGGAGGCAAAAGCTTTGAAATTACACCATATTTGGCTTCTGTAGAGACAAACATATAGCTGGAACCCCCTGCACCCAATTATGTCATTGTTTTGTAGAGCCAAATGAAATCCTGACACATTTTGTTTGTGACGTGATCATTGGAGAACATTAAATGCATCAGCCAATGAGTGACTTTACATGCTATTCACAGTATAAACAGCCTCTTCTTTAAGCCTATATAAAAATGATCTAATTAAAATGGCAAACAAATTCTAAAAAATTTAAAGTCGGGATGAAATGAAAGTTGCAATAGTCTTTTCTTCCCTATTGTGACGTATATCTGAGTGAAGCTTCTTCTCTCAGAACAAATGTAGGGCGGGACTTGATTTTGTCCGTGGGAAATTGATTGGATGGTTGTGGTTTGCTATTGGTGGATCTCATGTGAGTGACAGGTTGCTCCGCCCTTGCGCTAGTAAACACATCAGAGAAGAGAAGTGATGTCGCAGCAAGAGGGAGGGGAAGTTATATTGATCAAAGAATGGGCTTGTTCGACTTCATGCAGCTCTGCGCAGAACGATCGGCGGCTGACTTGAAGCAGTGCATGCCGGTTAGAAATTTTGTCCGACTTGATACAGCGCCGACGCCACGTGACTGTGACGTATGGCATCAAAGTACCGCGAGAGCGTTTCGAGAGTAGCCGGAGAACTCAGCCAGCGCAGCTTCTCAAGAGCGGCTGCACTGGGCTGCAGGAGGGCTGATGACGACACAGCTGTTCCACGATTGGCCGGATTCACCGCATGACAACGATCACGTGTGTTTCGTGTTTATTCGAACACCTTTAGTTCCTCTAATGCTCTCAAATCAGTTTATTATAACAGTGAACACTCTTTTCATGTCGTTGTCATGTTATATTGTGTCATGTTTATCAAATTAAAACTGCTTAAAAAACGTAGACTCCACTTCATTGATAGTTGCTTATGTTGAACTTTATTCTTGTTCAAACAGACGCTGTATGAAGCAGTACATAAAGTATTGAATGAACATGTCTCATGAAATGAAACATCTGTGTATTATTTGGCAAATATTGCATTTATTTCACTGCAGCTGTGGTAAAGTATGCAAACACCACGTGAGCGGTCACTACGGGAACCAGAAAGTGTCCGACTTCACGTCTCCGTTTGCAGCTCCTCCCCGCCTGCACGCGGCTACTCTCGCCGATCGGTTACATCCAGCCGCAGCCGATGTCGAACACACCTATTATGAGGACATAACAATGTGCACGGATAAATCATTTATGATAAATATTGCAATTTTCCATAACGAACAAGAATTGTCAATTTTGATTTAAACGGCATTGAAATAGTATTTTATTAAACAAATTCATTATGAATCCTTCCACTAGAAGAAAATAGTTCCTGAAATGTAAGCTAAGTTAATTGTTGTCTTTCATAAGGCCTTATGGACAATAGCTGGTAAACAGATGTTTGTCCGTTACTATTTCAGGACTTTACATGCACATATAATCAGACAGGGTAAAGAGTAGGCATATTTGGCCCGATGATTGGCTGGATTATCTGAACATGCTCCTCCCAAACTTGTTAAATAAACTTCATATTGTGCATTTTGGCACAGCTGGAATGCTGTATTAGTACGGCACACTAATCCAAACTGAAATCAAAATCTAGTCACACACTCAGTGGGCATGTAAATGGCCTTTTAAACCATTTGTGAAAACATTGCAAACACCAATTAAAGCAGAAATGTGCGACGAGCAACATCCTTGTGTATGAATCACTAACCACTAATCAGCAAACACATATTTTCTATTTATATGGAGACATCTAGATATCAGAAGTTCCAAAACCTTTATTTGCAGCAAAATTGCAACTTAATTTATGGCAATGTTTGGCAAGAATTTGCTGATACACTATCCTTGTGTTAGGGCTGCATTGGCACCATCCTTGCAAGAACTATTACTTTGTGGAAAACATGCAATTCATCTGTGACAGTGTTTGCCAAGAGTTTGCTGTAATACTGGATTCTTGTATACCATAGTGAATACCATAGTGCCAATGCAGCCCTTCAACATATTACCAAACTCCCATGGCAAACTATTGGCTATACTCTTAGAAGAAAAGGTTCCATGTAGAACCTTATAGGTTCTATATACTGTAGGATATACTGTATACTGTCAGGCGCATCAGAACCTTTTAGGGGTTCCATTATGGGATAATTTTATGGATTAAGTTTGATTTAATTCATTTAGTTTTAATTAATTTAAATTTAACCAATTAAAAAGCTTGTAAACATACTTTATATATATATATATATATATATATATATATATTACCCATTAAACATGAAAGCATTATGCCATCATTTAAGACATTTCTCCCTATATAGAAACTTTTTGGCATAAAGGGTTCTTTAAAATTGAGTCAAGAACCCTAGAGTTCTATATAGATCTTTTGTAGTGCCGTTCCTTTTCAGCGAAGGATAAAGCCATGCAAGCCAATAACAACGAATAACATGAGTGACTTCCTAGGGCGCTCACATGACGTTAAGCATTTTCTGGTGCATAATGTGACGTTTGAGAACCTAAAACCCCGTTTCTCCCAGTTGACATGGCAACACATAACCGGCGTTATCAGAAATCGCCACTTTGGCCGGAATTTTCTGTGATAAAAACTTGGTTTTCGTGTAAATGAGAGGCCAAACCGCAGAGAATTATCTGCGTCTTCCCTTCGTGTAATCGGGACCTAAATGCAACGTAGCCCAAATCAGGAGTGTAGGAGAAGGAAAAACTTAAGTAGTGAACACAAATGAGGATGATTAATTACACACAGCTGACACCTATGAACTAATAATGACGGTGACAGAGGAGACAGATGAGTGAATCTGAACAAGGAAACACGTGACAATGAACAAACTTAAAGTCCATGAACAAAACTAAACATAATGGTGGCAGGCGCATAATGTCTGAACCTTTTTTTCTTAGAGTGTAGGAATGGGAATCATAAAGAATGACTTCGATTCGATTCCTTTTAATGATTTTGGTTCCTTAGCAGTCTCATTAACAACATTTGTTTGTACATTAAAGGGGTGGTATAATGCCCTTTTCACAAGATGTAAAATATATCTATGATGTCCCCAGAGTGTGTGTGTGAAGTTTTAGCGCAAAATACCCCACAGATATTTTTATATAGCAAGTTAAAGTTGTCAGGTTGTCAAGGTTTGCAAAAACGCACCGTTTTGTGCCTGGCCCTTTAAATGCAAATGAGCTGCTGCAGAGGGCGGGGTTTCAAGAGCTCCTGTCTGTTAGCAGCTGCTATTACCTCACGCAGACACACTAAAATGACAGAAACTGTTCTGCCTTTAATGTTAAATGGAGTCAGATAAGGATGGAGTGACAACATGTAGAATGCAACGTCTCTGAATGGTTAGTTGATGAATTTATGTTGCTGATGTGGAGTTAACTATCTTCAATTAGGATATTCTGTCATGATAAATCTATAAATTGCTCATATATGAACTGTTGTGAGATGCACACAGAGTGACTTTCTATTGCATGTGAAAAGATGGATGCTAAAGTTTGAGCTGACTCACAAATGCACTCTTATACAACAACTTTTCCTCTTCTCAACATGGACTGCGTGTTCCCGGGGGCGGGGTTTATGTAAATTCTAGGGTTAGTGATGTCACTAACCCGAGAGGAATGTCATGTAGTCCCGACCAGCCGTTTGTTGTAGTCCTTTTCTTTAAAAGCAAATATCTCCCTTTGCTTTGAACTTTGAGCATTGTAACTTTGCAGATGTTGTTTATGCTCAAACAGCAACATTACACACTAACTAAAGTTAGAAAAGTGAAATCACACTCAACCACCCCTTTAAAGAAAAATTCAATCAATTGGCAAAGGATTTTAATAATAAACAAATTCTCAAAAAAAGGGTTATCAAAAAAACTTAGCAGTCTTTTTTGGCCTGTTTTAAAATAAATTAATAAAAACTATAATTGACATTATCTGTTAAACAATGCTACAAAGACAAAAGTGTAACATTTCATTCATTTATTTTTATAAAGTCTACATACTGACAAAATATGAATTATCTTTAATTAATAAAGATATCTTTAACTACATGTTGTCATATGAAAAAGCAGTCTACTCCATTGATGCAATCTCATTAGTTGAAAGCTGTACATCTTTGATTCGCTAATAATTACCGACTCATTAGAGTCATTTGTTTGTGAGCCTTACATCACTGGTTGAGCTGTAGATTCTTTATTTATTTAAAAAAATAAAAATAACCTGAACAAGAACAGGCTCTCAGTTTCTAATCGACTGCCATTTCCACAATTTTAGCAGCAAGGTTCGCCTGACTCTACACGGGAGAATGGATGGGTTTGTATAAACTGTTTTCTGCTTGATTTGAAACTTTTTCCTCCTGCTTGGAGGATTTTAACGATCTAATCGATTTATCTTGTAATTGGTTTTGTAAATAAATGCATCTGCCAAGAGTTTAATTGCAAACGTACATTAATTTACCATGATAAAGCAACTCTCTTGCACAACCTTTGCCAACTAATTATCAAAAAGCGTTTGACAGTTCGTCTTTTTCTACTTTTCACAATGTGCTTCCTTACCGGCATGATGCGTTTCCTGCCAATATGCATCTTATGCGTAGTTTATTTTGGAAAGTAAAGCTAAAGGTTGGTTGTTTTCTGTTGCCTCTCGTCCCTCTTTCTAGAGCAGTTCCCTGGGGCAATTACAAAAGAAGCCAGCAGAGGGGCTTTGTCATATTGAATTTGCAATGAAATCAGTCAATTTAAAAAGGTGCCTGTTGTCTTAAAAAGGCTTTGCTCTTTTCTCTGCTTTTACTCCCAATTACCTGAGCAGCATTCCACAGCATGAGTAATGGGATGCAAAGTGGTCCGTCTGCCTCGGACACACACACACACACACACACACACACACACACACACACACACACACACACACACACACACACACACACACACACACACACAAAACCATTCATGCCTGAAAAAACAAACAAATAAATACACAGTGCATCAAGCTATTCCTCTCTTGCTTTTTTAAAAGTGAATTTCCATGTCTTGATGTAATCAGCCGATGTTGCACGAACACTGCCAAAGCTCTTTGATTACTGCAGTACATTTTGTTTTAGCTGACTGATTAAATGCCCGTATATCCTGACTTCGCTCCACAGCCTCGGGGAGTTTTTCTGGATTAACAGGGTCATTCCTTTTATGCAGCACCTTCAGAACTTTGTAAATAAAAATGCTTGTGTTGTTTTTAATGGATGTATAGTATCTGGTCAAGCTCAGACACTTGAACTTTATCAATTAGAACTTGATTTATCATATCAGCAATCGTGTTTTCGAATGTTTATCCCATCTAATGACTATTCCCTATACTGCCAGATGGAAACCTCAGGAAGTAGACATGGATACGGATACGGATGTGACCCCCTGGGTCGGTCTTATATCAGAGCACGGAGGTCATTCATCACACCTTGCTCCTCATCATAACGCTTATCATCCGATGCCACCCGCAATGCAATATCCTGCTCTGCTGATATTATCCAGCTCAGTGCTGCATATGTGTATTCATTTCAAGAGAGTTATGCTGTCTTTATGATGGGAAAAAGCCATGTGGAGTTTTAATAACAGGCAAGTATGCACATATGCACTCATTACTACTTTTTTATTTTAATAAATTTTCCATTTCTTCATTTTGGGCAGAAATTAAACTGTTTTCTTTAGTTCTTTTTTCAAAGATCACGTTGCCGTTGACTGTTTTTCCACACAGTGCTGGATATAAATAGGCTCTGTAAATGAGGATTGTTTCATAAATTCTTCATGCTTTCCCAGATTCATGTTGGTTCTCCAGTCATTTGGTCCACCAGCTGATTGTCTCCATGTCTCAGATCTTACCTGCTATAATTAGAACAACGCCAGAATGCTCAAATCAACATCTGGCCACAGCTGTCACTGATCTCAGATCAGAGGAACTTCAGACTTTGTGAAATGCTAACTAAACAGAGTCCTGCTAATGCCTGCAGTGATTTGGCTCCGTGCCTGTGTGTGAAGGATCTATAGCTGCTTTCTGCTGCTCTCTTCTGTCTGGACACAAAGCACAAATTATAAACATGTATACTTTTTTTTTTTTTTTTTTTTTTTTTTTAATGCAGTTAGCCTATTCACTTATTTTGCAATGTGGAAGTAGACTAAGCTATTTTCTGTAAATGTGCAAAATTTCTGATTCATAAGCTGTTATTATAGATAAATACTATAGAAGAAAACGATTTATGCTAAGACCACATTTGCACATTTAAGTTACAAATCCCCCTTTCCTGCTTTTATGTTGCAAATAAGGTGGATATAGCATGCAGGCCTATTTTTCCCGATTATGGCCATAACACACTCCTTTTATCACTGATCTACGTGTATATAAATATAATTTATTAATATGATCAGTGCTTTTTAGTGTGATATTGCTTGTATACAGAAGCTCAATTGATAAGTAGGCTATGTAAAAAAGCCAATGATTTTTTTTCAAAAGACTCTCGTGCGTGGAAGTATACTTTCTTATGGTACAGTAGTGCATGTACTGCTATTCTGCTCATTTTGAGGATGAAATCCAGTCGTTAAAATGGGAATCTACGGAAATATGGATTTGGCATTGGGTTCAGTTGGTCATGTGAAATCGCCAACATCTAGATGCCCGTGAACTTTCAGTAATGAGACCGCATCTTTACGCAGTGGATTCATGATGTAAGATATAACATTGTGTGATAGGCCTATTGCTTTTAAGTTGAACACTGGGTGACTGAGGTTATTGCAAAATACTTCGTTTTGCTCCGTTAACGAAAGAAGTCACAAACTAAACCACAGCAGAACCATGCAGTTGTTTTTCCGTCCTGAAAGATTGTTGTTTGAGTGAATAATTCATTCATTAGTAACTTGTTTTCTTGCTGAATGAATTCTTGTTTTTGAACGAATCGGTTGAGTGAATGATTAAATGACTCACTCATAAAAGACAGTCGCATGTTTCGTTCCTGAATGAATCCTCGTTTTTTAAAGAATCGATTGAATAAATGATTAATGATTCAGTCATAAACACGTTAATTTGCTGCAACATACTGGTGTAAGGTTGTAAAAAGCTTCAGTGCTGTTGAACTGTTATATAAGGACTTTGAACATTGGTTAACCTGCCAGAAATAATTACAAATTATATTTAGCATACAGAAAATAAGACTATTTTAAGACCATTAAGAATTTGGCATTGTGGTATTATTTATGAAAATTAATTGACATCATAATTTCATCCCAACTTACAAACACATACAATAAACAAAAATAATTGTCATTGCCACAACATGAAAAACCTAATTTTCATCCGTCCATCTGTTAGTCTGTCCAAATATTTTTCTCCCATTTAATGATGTATGACAGAAATGTTGACATATTGCACTACATGAACCATAAAATACTCCATTAGGTCAGTGTTTTGTAAACTAAAACTGGATTTATTAAATCCTTCATGAATTGTTCTCTAATGACCACAGCAGTGTGATTATCTTCTGGTCTGAAAGGCCACAGGAAGACTAAATGTCCTATACTCACCTGCTTGGCTCTCTAAAAGCTGCATGTGGGTTCGATTTGATTCCTGCCAACTGAACCGTGAACTAATCTAACCCTTCCTGACAGGTTCAGTATGGGCAAACACAATCTCATCGGTTAGTAAAGTGTGTGTGCGTGTATTTTTGTGCTTCCACAAATGAATGCTTGCATGCATGAATATTTCCAGGGGTGTTCGTATATGTTTGTCAATTATCTCTAGTTGAATTTTGTTGCCCTTTCATTGCTCAGTAGATGACTTTGTCTCGGATGAGTCTCCAACAATTTCTTAAAGGTCCCATGACATGAAATTTTCACTTTCTGAGGTTTTTTAACATTAATATGTGTTCCCCTGCCTGTATATGGTCCCCAAGTTTAAAAAAATTTCAATCGGTGTAAATCGAGCTTTTGCTATCTTTCTCTGCCTTTGAGAAAATGGAGGCTCATACGCGCTGATCTTGAATCTCCTCCTTATGACGTCATAAGGAGGAAATGTTACCTCCCCTGTCTCTGCTTTGCCCGCCCAGAGAATATTTTCTGCCCATGAGAAAATGCGCTAGGAAGTAGGAACGCGCGCGCGCGATTTTAGTTTGTCCACGAGAGATATCATGGCTTTTGAGCGAGCGAAGCATAACAATTGCTCAATAATTGGATGTACAAATGAACACCGAAGGGTCAATACAGAGCTGGGCTTGCTGAACGTCTGAAACTAAAGTCTGGATCACTCTCTTTGGCTCAGCTACACACCTCGGACAAGTAAGTCAACTAATGATATATAAGTGTGTTGCTTTACTGTTTATGGTTACCTAGATTTTACACGTAGAATGTGGCTGTAACAGTTTATGTGTGTGAATACACACACTGTAACGCGAGTGTTGTACATGTCTTTGTTATTTGGATAACCATTTTCCTTTTGGTTATATGGCGCGCGCGATATCCGCATTTCAAGATCGCAGAGCTTGATGTAATTGTAATAAGATAAATACAGACGTTACAGATCTCTCATGAAAAGGCAACAGTAGGTTAGCATTAGCTACATGATAATAACTGTAAACCATCCGAATAAAGTACCGTATGCAGACATAATATTTTAAACTAACCATTCGGAAACGTCCTGCTGGAGCCGCTGAGTTGCAACTTCTTCATCCGTTGCTTCTCCATCTGGATCAGATTCTGGGTCAAACTGAAATGCTTGAAAGACTGCGTGTCTTCGTGCCATTGCTATATCCAACGTAAACATGCACGCCACGTTACCGTTGCGTAAGATGGTCAAGGCCACACCCACCCTCCACCTTGCGCCGCCTTTCTCCTCCTCATTAGTATTTAAAGCTACAGACACCGAAACGGCCCGTCTGAAGGAAGCTCATTCTGGGACTGGCTTGTAGTGGCTATAATTCTGCACCGAGGCTGAATTTTTGGAAAGAGATTTCAGATACAGTACTAGGGACCACTAAGGCCTATATTAAAGCCTACAAAAAGTAGCATGTCATGGGACCTTTAAGTGAAAAAGGCAACTGAGACAACTGTTGACATACAGTAAGATTATATGTAGAACTATAAAATGTATGTACACTATACAAAATAAATTTTCTTTTTTAGCATTGATGGTTCCATGAAGAACCTTTAACATCCATGGAACCTTTCCATTGCACATGAGGTTCTTTATAGTAGAAAAAGGTTATTTAGATTTTTAAAATGTTCTTTACACTGAAAAAAATATATATATATAAAAAAATATATATATATATATAAAAAAAAAAAAAAAAAAATATATATATATATATATATATATATATATATATATATATATATAAAATATTAAGAACTGGTCATTGAAAGATTCAATGGAAAATGGTTCTGAGGCATTACTATGAAAACCCCATTTTGGACCCTTTATTTTTTCATTGTGGACTTTTTATTTATTTGTTAAATGGGCACACAATCGCAGACACAGAAACAGGGAAATATTTCTGTCAGGTACGAGCTGTCTGCACGTCTGTGTATCGGTGGGTAATCAGTTTCGGCATGAGAGCAGCAAACAGCGGTTGGTCCCCACGTTTATTTTGACTCAATCAAAACTAATCAGCTTTCATGCTATCTCCTCCAGTTTCATATTCCTCTGCTTTGACAGTTAGGTGATAACTTCCAATAGTTTATGCTGGAGTGTGGGTGTGTTAATCTATTTTTGTTTATTCGGATTCCCCAATAGCTGTCAGAGCGGTGGACGCTTGACTTCTTGCTGTGTGTGTGTGTGTGTGTGTGTGTGTGTGTCCCTGTCTGTTTTCATTTTGTATTTTTGCTCATGGGATTCCTTCGGCCATCTTGTCTGGCTCTCGCTGACAGTTCTAAAGAGAGGGAGGCAGGATTCCCTCATCCATGATTTTAACATCTGTTCCTGATTCTGTGCCACCCTGCACAGGTTACACACAAATCTGCTTTCCAGGCTGAAAGGCTTCTCCAATTCCTTCTCAGTTTTACAGCTGACTGTCTCATTAAACATAATAAATTGTTTGGTTTGAGGATTTTGGTTATTAATTATTTTAATTTGGAATAGTAAATTAAAGCTGCAATCCACACGAGGCCACGAGTCTCGGTGACTTCACTATGGTTGAAATCCAAATTGGTTGCATTTACTTTCTTCAAGCATGTTCTTGTGCATGATTAATCAGTGCACATTATTCAGAATAATTAAAATGAGTGTTTGTAATCTTTCATCAAAATGTAGTAATTAGCTTCGCCTCTGAAATGATTTACCTTTTGGCTGTCATCACTAATGCCTTTTTTAATTCCACCCCTCGAGTAAATGGAACACTCACTTTTCACAATACAATCATTACAATACAAATTATTATATTTATAAATGTGTTAATATAATATTTTATGCAAGTACAGCTTGTTAAAGACCCCCTGTGGTGAAAATCAAGTTTTTAATGTTGTATTTGTGTTTTTTTTTTAAATATGCTTTAAGACAAAACATGTGCAACATGTACATTATGATAAATGCTTTGATTATTACATATACGTGCAACATTTCAGACATTAATTATAAATGTTAGCTAGATTATGTCCAGTAGGCCTACCTGTCTAACAATTTGTTTATGCTGAAATATAATTAACTAAAGGTTTTTTGGGGTTTTTTTTTTAAACATATATCGCGTGTTATGATGTGTATTGAGCTGACTCACATGATTTATGTTTCGTGCTTCAGAACTTCCGTTGAGGGAACATTGTGAGCATCATTGTTGCCTGGTTTTCACAGTGCAGTCTGGGACTTTTAGTTCACTTGAAGGCTGCGTGTACTTACATGTACTTCCCTAAGGACTTCCCCTAAGGGGAACCATCACCGCCATTTTGAAGTGCATTCGACTTCATAAAGTGGGCGAGGGAAACTTTGTTTGGACAGACCCTCGACCCCTTGATTCTGACAGAGGGAGCGAGTCTACTCATTATGTACACTTTGGCAGATCCATAGACCACAATGCAACATGATTGTGATGTCACAGCAGATCAAGCTCAATTTACCCCCCCACACAAAACTTTATATAATAAGAACAAATAATAAATCAGCTCCAATGTGTTTCATTTAAACAAAATGCAAGGGTTCCGCCAGTAGTGGACACTCGTGCAGCGTAAGCAATTACGTACATCTGAGGGAAGTTAGCGAGGGTAGGGCATAAAAAATACTTAAACACAGCTGAAGGATTTTGCTATTAAGACAGCCCAACCTGATCTCACGGCAATTCATACGTATTTTACGAGGTGGCTCATTCATATGAATTTGTATGACCTCACTCGATTGAGCAAAAATCTTATGTATTTTATGAGTTGCCCAATTCGTGCAAATTGGTCGTGAGATAGTGTTGGACAGTCCTTTAAATGGCTGATTCCCTTATCAGTGCCCTGACTACTGAACTAGGGGAGGTGATTGAGAAAATGTAACCAATCCCATCAACATGGCTTTTCCACAGTGAGCACAAGAACACCTTTAAGAAGAGGCAGGACAATTTGGGTACACGGGTGAATTGTGTATGTTATGATGAACTATATCATTCTGCACTGACTTTCTATGATGTTCAAAGTGTTTGTAAGGATGCTGATTTTTAGAAGGCAGCTGTGTGACTCTGAGATGGTGAACGGGAACATGGTTAGCAACACATTATTGGTAGACAACCTAGTATAATTCGCTTTTCCTCTTCTTCTGAATCAGTTTCTGGTTCAAACATATATGGCAGAATATTTCCATTTCTGTGTAATGTTTACTAAAGTTGACTGAGTGGATCAGGTAGTGGTGTGAGTGTGTGTGAGTAGAGGCGGGGCCTAATTTGCATATTCAGGAGCTAATTTGCATTCTTCAGCATATATTAAATTAAACAAGAGTGTAGAGTAACATTCAAGTCATTTTAAGGCATGAAGAAATTATTTTCACAGGAAAAATACACTTAAATATATTATTTTGATTATAAAAGATGAGTTTTACGGGATACAACTATTGACTGCAGGGGGACTCTAAAGGGGGTCGCACACCGGACGCGCAGCTCGGCGGCGCGCCGCGCAGCGCCACCTCTTTTAAATTCGAACACATTATTCTCTCTGAGAGTACACACACCGGCGGCGCCTTTCGCCGTCTGTCCGCGGCGGCTCAGGAACGTGTTCAAAGTCCTGCCGCGCCACAGAGCGCCATTTACATAGTTTTATATTAAATTTACATGTATGTGTCTCAAATCGTAGTTAATGTATATACGGACTTCACCCTGTGCTGCAATATACATTTAGTTTTATATTTATTTACAGAAATCAGAAAATTGCTGATGTTATCGGATTTTCAGATGAGAGTTGTCCTAGACGTGGCGCGACGCGGCGCTGAGCTGCGCGTCCGGTGTGCGGCCGCCTTAAGGTTATAGGATGGATTTGATTGTTGTAATTTTATTTCCAGCTTGAAATATGTAAATTGTGCTTCTTTAAACTAACAAAAAATAAATAAAAATGAATAAACAAGTAACTCAATAAAACCAACCAACCAACACACAAATAAATAAATAAATATCATGTCATTATACTTTGTATTACTGCATAAAGTTATAGGAATTTGAACAAAGCTACGTATGAGCAGTAATAATAGGTATGCATGCCTTAACAAGTCGCCTCTAAACCACTCTTCTACCAAATAATACAGATCATTATTCCAACAATAGACTGTGTTTACATGCAGTTGCCAGGCAACATAGTCACATGTCTTTACATGTTGGTTATCACATGGCTTGTGCATTCAGATGTTGTTTTATAAATATACTTTCTATGTTTAGAACAATAAATATAGTAACCATATGGCTGGATGCAATCACACTTCATTAATTATATTTACAGATTATATTGGTGAAAAGCCACTGCAGTCACTGACCCCATCACGTTCCTCTCAGATCTGCTGTCTTCCCGCATTGAGATGTGGGCACTTTAGCTCTGGTGTTGGCATGGCAACTGCTAGGCTTGTCAGAATGATAAGCTTTTTATAACCACAAGTTTACCAACTACTTACACACTGGGAAAACAATTCAAGCTCATGTCGAACCTTGAGTGCTTTTCATGCGAATAGGAGTATCTTTCAAGTTTTAGAGCTGCTAAGAAATAAACAATAACTGAAGTGGCAAGACAGTCTTACTTAAAAAAAAGTTTCATTTATTTATATGTAAATCGTATATTACTGAGTTTGGTGGTGCATGCTGAGGCATATACATCTTTAATACCTTTTCTCATTCTGTACATATACTTCATGCAGCCTGCCAAGAAAAGGTTAAAAGTGCAGTAAGCGATCTCTGAGAACACTGTTGATATTTGAAATCAACCCAAACAAACACGCCCCTCCCTTCATTGCTCCACCCCCAAAGTACATGAACATGCAACGCAAGAGTAGATGTCTCTTTATCATAGCTGAAGCAAAGCAAAATAACAGTTCGCACAAAAATAAAGTAGAGATAATAAGCAACTGACAATGAAAACCAAAAATTAACAGTACACAAGCGTATATACAAGCGAGAGTTGGCAGCACAGCATATTCCTCTGACCTTTTCTATTTTGTAATGTCTCTCAGCCATCCCTCTTTCTACAGTCTTCATATCTCCCTATTGCTTACTCACTCTCTCTCCTCCCCCATCATGATGGACACGCCCCCTACTATTCAGCAGCCATGTCACCCTGTAGCCCAAGACTGGTTGCCCACTGAAGCTAAGCAGGGCTGAGCCTGGTTAGTACCTGGATGGGAGACCTCCTGAGAAAAACCAGGTTGCTGCTGGAAGAGGTGTTAGTGAGGCCAGCAGGGGGTGCTCACCCTGTGGTCTGTGTGGGTCCTAATGCCCCAGTATAGTGACGGGGACACTATACTGTCAAAGAGCACCGTCCTTCGGATGAGACGTTAAACCGAGGTCCTGACTCTCTGTGGTCATTAAAAATCCCAGGATGTCTTTCGAAAGAGTAGGGGTGTAACCCCGGCATCCTGGCCAAATTTGCCCAGTGGCCTCTGTCCATCATGGCCTCCTAATCATCCCCATATACCGATTGGCTTCATCACTGTCTCCTCTCCACCAGTAAGCTGGTGTGTGGTGAGCGTTCTGGCGCAATATGGCTGCCGTCGCATCATCCAAGTGGATGCTGCACATTGGTGGTGGTTGAGGAGATTCCCCCTTCTATGTAAAGCGCTTTGAGTGCTGAGAAAAGCGCTATATAAATGTAATGAATTATTATTATTATTATTATTATTACTGCTGATTGGCACCTTTAAAAGTGCTGCATGTAAGAATGACCTAGTGGTAGAAATAGGTATTGCAGTCCAAATTCAAAATATCAGAGACGGTTGTTTCCTCCTCCTCCTCCTCCTCAGACCTGATGTTCACACGGGTTGCCAGTTTGAGGACACGCAATAGGAGCAAGCGCAACTGACAACGAAAACTGAGGAGACTTAAGTTAATAAGTTGATTTATATGCGTTTTAATATGCTCTCGTTCATAGAGATTTTTAGATGGATACCGAGGCTTTTTAGGTTGTGTGGAATCTGCAATCTCTGACCAGTTTGTTTGCTCGTTTCCATGGCTGCGATAAGCTGTGTTTCCTGCTAACTGGCATCCCGGGGTGTCGAAATACTACTGGGTGAACTGGCAGTGGGCGAGATCACACAGACCAAAACAAAACCCGACTGACAACACGGAACGTGTAAAATAATAAGTAAAATAACTGGCGGTAGAAATGTTTTTCAGAGAAACGAGTATGTGAACTTAGCATGTTTCTTAAATATCTGCAAACATATTATGGTATTTTTATGCTTTAGTAGAGTAAAAAAGTTACATACAGCACCTTTAAGTGATCAAAATGATTGAATTTTCTTTCTTCTGAAAATATTCATTATAATGAATATAAAAGTTATTAAATTGATGTCCATTTTAAATTATATATTGGCATGACATTGAGACTCAGACACTTTTATACCTTGTTTTGCGGTGTGTACTTTGACCTTAACACCTTTAACCTTATTATTTCTTATTAGGTTCTAATCTTCTTGACTGACGTAAGAGTTGTAACTTTCCCAAGATCCTTCTCAAGGCCTTAGGTGCATGCTGTATGCCAAGCTGTCCTTAAACTCCAGCAAACTCAACCATGACACACACACACACACACACACACACACACACACACACACACACACACACACACACACACACACACACACACACACACACACACACACACACACACACACACACACACACACACACACACACTTCTGTGTACTGGAAGTACAGTTTCGCTCCTTCTAATGGGTAGGGACACACACATACTATGCATAATTAACTACTGTACATCTCTGCCCACACAGTATAAGGCATTTCTTAGAAACAAACAATAATAAACAACAACATTGTAAGCAATGCATTATATTCAATACAGGGTAGTTGCTGTTTCTTGATGTTATACAACAATATATAGCATCCTTAAATGTTTCCAGCCTGAAGTGCTCTTCAAAGCTCACAAAATGCCTTTATACATCATCTTTCAACAGTGGCAGATTTTCTGTGTATGGAGAATGCTGTATGGACACAGGAGCTGGGGGCGTCTGTCCTGCCAGGCCCCGTGATACAGCGCCATATGCCACTGCGCCAGATGCCAAGAACAAAGTCATGGCAGCCCGAGCGCTCTCTAATGCCCTTGTCTGAGGCGGCCTGGTGCCAGAGAGAGGACGAGACAGCTAGAACTAATGAAAAACTAACAAGGACTGAGACTAAACCGTCTAACCGAGAAGCTGAGCTCTGCATGTGAGCTCTGAGAACCAACAGCTCACCCCAGTTTCAGCAGAACGTCACAAACAAGACAATAATCTTTCGCTGCATGTGTAAAAAAAGCAAAATAAATAAAAATGAAAACTTAGTTTACATTTGAAGTTGAGATGTAAATCAAACAAAATTCACGACTTCATAATTGTTCATAATGGTCATAATTGTTAATTGCTGTTATTAATAATATCATTTCCCAGCACCTTCAAATCGGAAAAGGGTGGCTTGCCCACTTCAGGTTGGTGGAGAGTTCCTGCCTCAAGTGGAGGAGTTCAAGTATCTCGAGATCTTGTTCACGAGTGAGGGAAGGATGAAACGGGAGATTGACAGACGGATCGGTGCAGCTTCTGCAGTTATGCGGTCGATGTACCGGTCCGTCGTGGTGAAGAAGGAGCTGAGCCATAAGGCGGAGCTCTCGATTTACCGGTCGATCTACGTTCCTACTCTCACCTATGGTCATGAGCTGTGGGTCATGACCGAAAGGACAAGATCCTGGATACAGGCGGCCGAAATGAGCTTTCTCCGCAGGGTGGCTGGGCGATCCCTTAAAGATAGGGTGAGGAGCATCGAGAGGGGTCAGTTGAGGTGGCTCGGGCATCTGTTCCGGATGCCTCCTGGACGCCTTCCCGGGGAGGTGTTCCGGGCGCGTCCCACCTGGAGGAGACCCCGGGGAAGACCTAGGACACACTGGTGGGATTATGGGCCTGGGAACGCCTCGGTGTCCCCCCCGGAAGAGATAGAGGAAGTGTCTAGGGAGAGGGAAGTCTGGCTGTCTCTGCTTAGACTGCTGCCCCCGCGACCCGGCCCCGATTAAGCAGAATATAATGATGATGATGTTATTAATAATAAAAAAGCAACAATAACAACAATTATTAAATAAACAATTAGTTTTTATTATTAAAAACAACACAGCAACAACATATTTTTGGTTATCTTTGAATTTATTTAGTTGAACATAATTGTAATAATTTTAACTTATTTGACTTACTATACTATAATGATATATGTGTGAGAGAAAATAATTTGAATAAACAGCTATTTTTGAATGGCTGGCAAGGGAGAAAGATGCTTTTTAGGATAATTTTCTTTTTATGATTTATAATTGGCTTAATAATAATAATTATTATTATTATTATTAAATGTATTTTGAATTGTCAAAATATATGGGTATTTTTGAAAGGCCGGTGAAAGAGAAATATGCTTTAAGTCAGAAGGTGTAGTTACATCATCTGGCAGGATTGCCTATTTGAACAGTGCAAGATGGGGACTGAAGTATAGTGCTGGAAACCTGTTTGGAAACAATCATTAATTCGGTCACACTTTAGATTAGGGGCTAATACTTACTTACTTACTTACTTACTAACAACTACAACTTTCGCCTCAATAAACTCCTAGTTACTGCTTATAATAGTTAGTAAGGTAATTGTTAAGTTTAGGTATTGGGTGGATTAAGGGATGTAGAATATGCTTATGCAGAATAAGCCATTAATATGTGCTTTTATAATTACTAATAAACAGCCAAAATCTTAGCCAAAATATGAAGCCAAAAATAGCCAAAATATGCATTAGCCAAAAACAGCCAAAATATGCATGCTAATAAGAAACTAGTTAATAATGAGAATTGGGCCCTAAACTAAAGTGTTACCATTAATTCTATTTATTGCCACCAAGCCACATCATCACTTAGTAAATCAAACCTTGTCAGCATCTTCTCTGACTCTTCAGCATCGTACGTGCTTATTCAAGCATTGCTCCCATTGAAAGTGACGCCAATGCACAACCAAAAATAAGACATGACTGAGCCACTTGAACACACCAGGTTTCCTAGCAACAGCAATTAAAGTAGTGCCATTATGTCTGTGGCTTTTTAACTTGCTTCAAAATACCAGCGTTTGCCAAGACTCCCACCGAAATATCAGCCTCACCGTGGTTGATGACGATATGACCCCTGAAGGATAAAAGCAGCATTTAGAGGCGGGTGGCCTTAAAAGCAATGCCCCACTCATGTTGTTGTCATTCTTCACTTTGCTCCTGTCACGGGAAGCTTAGCTGCACAAACCAGAAAAGCCCCTCTTTCTACCGTTACCAAGGAAACTATTTACTGAGAAAAAAAAAAAGTGGTTTCCGAATCAAGAAAAGTACTTACGTTTCGGCTTCTACTCTGCGCATAATAGGTCTATTACAAGCACAATGTGTTATCTTTCCTGAAATGCCAGAGGATCGCAGGGCTGTGAGGACTTATACCACAAACTGACGCTTTCTTATTGTGTTCCCCGTCCAACTCTCAATTGATTGTAATTGCTGATGTCTAGGATGTGTATTAGCAAAGTCTGTCATGGTTTGAAAAGGTTTAAAGGATTATTGTGGAAAAGCAGCATGAGCTCTAAATGACTGCATTTATTATTTCACCAACAATGAAGCCGTATAATAGTAGTGAATCAACATTTATGAGTACACGCGACATGTGAATCTATCTGGGTCAGTGCTCAAATCAAGGAATATGGGTCAAGAGACATCAGAGAGACACACATAGTATATTTCTTTGTGCCATGTCCATCATCAGAATGGTGATAACAATAAGAACTGAAAACACACATACTAAATACTAAACACAGACATAATTGAAGTGTAAAAATGACAATGATTTTCTGGGAAATCTAATCTCATCTCAATAGGAATGTCTGTAATTGTGGATACTGCATGTTTCATAATGCATCTCATTTATTTTTTGTTAAATACCATAACTAAAGCTTCTGTTCTGATTGTGCTGCGTTCATTCCGGATGTATGAGTATTTCTGGGTAAAATAACAATTAGTGCTGGAATTCATCTGATGTAAAAAGAAATTAAAAACAACATCGGGGAGTCCGATCTCAGAAACCACTGAGAGTGACTTTTGATATTATATAAATATCAACAAATATTATATCACAGATGTGATGGAACCCATCGTGAAGGACAGTAAAAAAATCAAACATGCTGCAAATTCTTCCTATACTAAAATCTTACAAACCCCAAACTTTAGAAGCACAGTGTGTGTGTGTGTGTAATATACAGTATATATGTATATATAAAGATTTACTCTAAAGGTTCATTCATGACACATATCTTTTGAATAGGCATGAAGTGAGAGCTCTACACCAGAAGAATAAAGTGTGCCCACATTTGCCTATGCTCTGCTCTGCTGTCCATAAATAATGTTTTAAATGTGTGCATTCACTCAAGCACCCGCTCGCCTATGTGTTTGTGTGCAATCTTGCATGAGCCAATATGAGCTGATGTGTATGTGTGACTGGAAGCATGCATGTGTGTGTTTTATAAACGTATGTGAAGTCAGTGTTATGCACCGAAACTAGACAAGGACACAGGAATCCCATGATCCCCTGCAGGGCCCTTGTCACGCTTGGCTAATGCCTGCAATCGACTGAGCAACCTCCAAACAGCATCTAAGCAACATCTGAACAATGTCCCAGCTGATATCTCCTCAGGGGCTGAAGTCTGCGCTCACCTCTCCTGCCACTCTGTTTCACTAAGACAATAAACACACCTCGCACAGTATGCTGAACACAACCACAGGCAAGAGGAAAAGGTTCTGCCTCTCAGAAACAAGGGACACAATGAGACATCTTCCCGATGGAAGAGGCTGATGAACTTGAAAAAAACTTTATGAATTATGTATTTACTTCTTGTACTGCACGTTGATGTGTTGTCATTTTTCTTCTGCATGCTGGAAGCTTGTTCCCCACCTTTAGGTAAGTGATTTTATATCTCACTGTTTCTTACTTTAAACATTCACAATTTATTTATTGTTTGCTCTGAGGTGGAAAGACGCTGAGAAAAACTCCAAACAAAATCACAAAAAGGTCTTCTTAAAGGTGTCATGGAGAAAACACGTACTAAAGAGCCTAAATAGAGGCTCTGAATAATGTAAGAAAATAAAACTCCAACTTAGACTACAAGCTTTTATAAGACCAACACACATGCCCACTAGACAATTGAACTAAATGCAATACTACACTGATCAATGAATACAGATGATGTACAGATATACCAGTGAGGCAGATGAACAACTGAATGTAGCAAGTTCCAATGGTAAAAAGACTTTAATCCTAGAATAGATTCAACATTTTGACATGATAGCATCACACAGTTGTGAATCTCCCGTTCCACCACATCCTAGAGGTGCTCTTGGATTGAGATCTGGAGACTGTGGAGGCCATTTGAGTGTAGTGAACTCACTGTCATGTTCATGAAACCAGTTTGAGATGATTTGAGCTTTGTGACATGGCGCCTTATCCTGCTGGAAGAAACCATCATAAGATGGGGTACACTGTGGTCATAAAGGGATGGATATGGTCAGCAACAATACTCAGGTCGGCTGTGGCGTTTAAACGATGCTCACCTGGTCCTAAGAGGCTCAAAGTGTGCCAAGAAAATATCTCCACACCATTACACTACTAGCAGCCTGACAGGATCCATGATTTAGTGTTGTTTACGCCAAATTCTGACCCGACCATCTGAATGCTGAAGCAGAAATCAAGACTCATCAGACCAGGCAATGCTTTTCCAATCTTCTATTGTCTAATGTTGGTGAGCCCGTGTGAATCACAGCCAATGTTTTGCTGTAGCTCTTCTGCTTCGAGCTTCATTATGTTGTGTGTTCAGAGATGCTCTTCTGCAGTCTTCGGTTGTAGCGAGTGGTTTTTTGAGTCACTGTTGTCTTTATTAGCTGAACCAGTTTGATCATTCTCCTCTGACATTAACAAGTCATTTCCACATACAGAACTGCCGCTCTCTGGATATTTTCTGTTTTTCTGGCCATTTTCTGTAAACCCTAGAGATGATTGTGTGTGAAAATCCCAGTAGATCAGCAGTTTCTGAAACACTCAGACCAGCCAGTCTGGCACCAACAACCGTGTCATGTTCAAAGTCACTTAAATCAACTTTCTTCCCCATTCTGATGCTCAGTTTGAACTTCAGCAGATCATCTTGATCATGTCTATATGCCTAAGTGCATTGAGTTGCTGCAATGTGATTGGCTAATTCGATTTTTGCGTTAATGAGCAGTTGAACAAGATGTACCTAATAAACTGGCCATATTACAAGATGCATATTTATGGCCAAAATGGGAGAAAAAAACTGTGTAAAATGTAAGTTACTTAATATTAGCTTCTTTATGCCACTCATGATCATGCTTCTGTTCTGAATATGAGTCAGGCTTGTGTGAGAGTCATAAAGATGCTGAGAGTACAAATGCACTAACGTGGCTCTCACTTGTATCAATGCTTCCTTGAAAAAACCCCATCACTGCTTCACCTCCACAGTAATGGCAAACAGACGAGTTCTTTAATGTTACCTCTCATCAACTGAGGCTCATTTCTGACCGTCTGACCTCTGGTCTCCTCCTGCACTCCTCTCTGATGAAACCTGTTATGATGTGCAGAGAGATTACAGTTCTCAGTCTCCAGTCAATAAATGAGTCTCTGTTGCTTATAATGTGATGTGATGATTCATTATTGTTCCCCAAGCTCATCTGAAGAAGATGCATCTTCAGATATCAGTTCTAATGATATTGAGAACAGCGCTTCTTGCTGCCATGATGGGTCACTAATAAAAGCAGCAATGCAAATGAACCAGACGTGGTCCTGACCATCAGCGTGATGGCGATAACACAAAAGATTGAAACAAAGAATATGGGTGTTTTCTCGATGCGTGGATGTTTTCTCAATAGCGCAAATTTAGACAAACTAGCTCATTTAAGAGTTTTAATATTTCAACAGAAATAATCATGTTTTTTAACCGAAAATATTGTTGGTTTAACTTAAAACAGTAAGTTCTCTTACGAGAGGTTCTCTCGTATTGCGTAAGTAGCTTACGCATCGGGAAAGTCTTCTTTCTTCGAGATCTGAAGCCAAAAATTATCCTTAATTTTGTATTTATTGTCAACGCAGTGCGGCAGCTAGCAAACCATAGCAGGCTGAACAAGCGTGCTCATTGGTTGCCTGGCGGCAACTGCTTAAGCCTATCAGTGAGCCCTGCGTAACTTCACATCCAATGAGGGCGCTTCGCGCCCTCCACACCCCTCTAACCGTCAAGATGGGTGTGGCCAGTGTGTATATAAGCAAGGCTCACAGGCTGAGAATCTGATTTTCTTGTCTTCAGCGAAGCTCTTCGCATCGCTGGATCTTGAGAGCCGCCGCCGTTGAAACCAGCGACCAGCAAGCTTAGGACAGCGCCTGAGGAAGCCGGCCGCCTTCGCCGCCTTCAGCCATCCGTGCCTGCTACGCTATCCGGCGACATATCCTTTTTCATTGCTGTGTGTGTTCGCCCCGCGACACACACTCTCTCTCATTTCTAAAAGAGCACGAGGCGTTTTTCTAAAAATGCCTCGTTTTTCCTGCGGTTCTTGCCGCGCGCCGCTCAGCAACGGAGACCGCCATCTCATTTGCGCTCTCTGCCTGGGCCGTGATCACGCTGCTGCCGCACTCTCTTCGGGCGGCTGCCCTGAGTGCGAGGAACTATCAATGTCGACCCTGCGGGCTCGGCTTGAAGTTTTTGACAATGCTGTCACTCCGCTTGTCCCTGTCGGGCCGCGCAAGAAGAAGCGCCGCTCGCAGCGACCACCGGAGAATGAGGAAGCGCCCAGAAGCTCGCCGGAGCCCCTCCCTCGAGCTTCTCTTTCGCCCTCTCCGCCCCCCCTCTCGGCCGCTCAACCGCCGGCTCTCGCCCGCGCCGCTGCCGCTTCTGGGGACGAGGCGGATGTGTTCGAGGAACATGCCGCTGACAGCTGTTCCATCCTGGCCTCGGACAGCGAGGAATGGTCCACCGCCTCCTCTTCAGTCCAGGAGTCCGGCCGCACTCGAGTGGGCGAGGACGCGGAGCTCTTACGCCTCCTCACCCGGGCTGTCGATCAGCTGGGCCTCGAGTGGGCTCCCCCTAGTGAGCCAGCGCCGAACAGGCTCGACGGCTGCTTTCTGCATCGCCGCCGCCGATCGCCAGTGTCCAGGACCGCACCCTTCCTGCCCGAGCTCCACAGCGAGCTCTCTAAATCGTGGAACGCACCTTTCTCCGCGAGGGTTTCTTCACACGCCTCATCGACGCTCTCACAGGTTGACGGCGCCGTTGAGAAGGGGTATAATGCCATTCCCCCCGTGGAAGAGGCGGTCGCAGCGCACCTTTGCCCGCCCTCTGGCTGGCGCTCAAAGGCTGCCCTCCCGTCTAAGGCCTGCAGAACCACATCAGCTCTCGTCGGCCGCGCTTTCTCCGCCGCCGGACAGGCTGCCTCTGCCCTTCACTCTATGGCCGTGCTGCAGATCCTTCAAGCGAATCTCCTCCGCGACTTGGACGAGAAGAGCAGGGATTCTGCGTTGGTAACGGATTTGAGGAGCGCGACGGACCTTTCCCTTCGCGCCACGAAATCCGCTGCACAGGCCCTGGGACGGTGCATGTCCTCTCTGACGGTCACAGAGAGGCATCTCTGGCTGACGCTCGCCGACATGAGGGAGTCAGAGCGCGCGGTGTTTCTCAACGCCCCCCTCTCCCCCACCGGCCTTTTCGGCCCAGCGGTTAACGGGATCGTAGACCGCTTCTCGGAGGTTCAGAAAACCACTCAGGCAATGAACCTTTTTCTGCCTCGACGCTCTAGCTCTGCCGCACGCCGCCCTCGCGATCAGCCTGCGCGAAGCTCCAACCAGCGTCCAGCTCAACCTCCTTCTTCGCAGCGACGACAGGGCGGCCGCCCTCGTTCGCGCTCGAACAGCCGCTCGAACAGCCGAAACAGACCGCCTCCTCCCCGGGGACCCCGGCAGAGGATCGCGGTGAAACCCGAGCCCGCAAAGTCTTCCTAGCCAGAGGGAAGAAAAGACGGATGTGTCCCGCTGCGGCCGGACCGCCGTTGAAACATTATATCCTGTCAGTCCCCGTGGCCACGGCTACTGCAGATGTTCATCCCGCAGCCAACGAGCCGGTAAAATTACCCTCTCGCCTGCACTCAACCGCCGTTTTCACGGCGAACCAGAGAAATCTCAAAAAGTGCATAATGTCTGGTTACACGGCTCGCGCCGCATATGTTTCAGATGCAGTAAATGTGCCCACTTTTCTGTGTTCACCTCTGCACCTAAGCACTATAAACCCCGTGTCTATCACAGAGCCCACTCTCATAAAGCAGCCACCGGCTGCTCGAGTGATAGAAGTAGGTCACGTGTCCGCTTCGCAGTGCCCACACCTACTCACTGCTCTATCTGTCACACGGCCCCTCACGACCGGTCATGTTCCAAATACAAATGCTGTGCCCGCTCCCCTGCGCTCACACATTATCACGAACACTCCGCCCCCGCCCTTGCGCGTCGAGTCTCACACTATTCGTTCCCCGTCCATAGCCACCGGGACGTTATGTGTAAAACAGCCGGCTATCGCTGTGAGCGACCCGCCGTGTCTAAGCACAGAGAGCGCGCGCGCTGCGCCCGCCCCTCCGTTTCGAGCTCTCGAGCCCGCTACGCGCGGCAATCAGAGCCCGGAGGCCATTCTGCCCCTGGCGACACATGCGAAAGCGTGGGAAGCGATTCCAGGTGCATCAGAATGGGTGCTAAGCACAGTAAAACACGGCTATACTCTGCAGTTCGCTCGCCGCCCTCCGCGCTTTCGAGCGCGTACCGAGACGAGAGTGAACGAGGAAGTAGCACACCTACTTCGTGCAGAAATAGCGTCACTTCTGTGCAAAGGGGCTATAGAACCGGTTCCCCCTTCTATGAGCGAGTCAGGCTTTTACAGCCGTTATTTTCTCGTTCCCAAGAAGGACGGAGCTCTCAGACCGATTTTGGATCTGAGATATTTGAACAAAGCTCTTATGAAAAGACCGTTCAAAATGCTCACGACCAGACAGATCCTCGCGCAAATTCGCCCGAGAGACTGGTCTATCTCCCTCGATCTGAAAGACGCATACTTCCAGATCCAGATAATACCCCGTCACAGGCCATTCTTGAGATTCGCCTTCGACGGCCAGGTTTATCAGTACACCGTCCTACCATTCGGCCTGTCTTTGGCACCTCGCACATTCACGAAGTGCATGGACACGGCTCTCGCTCCCCTGAGAGGGCAGGGTATGCGAATTTTGAATTATTTGGACGATTGGCTGATTCTAGCACAGTCAGAGGCCGAGCTCATCGCTCACAGAGCAGTGCTTCTCAGCCATTTGAACAGCCTGGGGCTCACGGTCAACTGGACCAAGAGCTCATTAGTGCCCAGTCAATCAACCTCGTTTCTGGGCTTGGAACTGGACACTGTGGCAATGACGGCCCGCTTGTCACCACAGCGCGCGCGCCGCATTCGACGCCTAGCCGCGTCCCTCCGGCCGGGCAGCATCGCTCCTCTCAAGGTTTTTCAGAGGATGCTGGGTTGTATGGCTTCAGCTGCCGCAGTGCTTCAGCTGGGTCTATTACATATGCGCCCGCTACAGCGCTGGCTGAATGCCCGAGTGCCTCGCAGAGCCTGGACCTCCGGCGGCATTCGAATCAGAGTGACTCAGAGCTGCGTTTCAGCACTGAAGCCCTGGTTAGCGGCCGACTGGTACCAGCAAGGGGTAACAATGGGAGCCATCTCACACCGCAAAGTTATCTCGACAGACGCTTCCACCTCAGGTTGGGGCGCTCTTTTCGAGGGCAAGCCGGTCTTTGGCCTGTGGTCAGACCAGGAGAAATGCCTCCACATAAATTGTTTGGAGATGATAGCGGTCGAGAACGCGCTCAAGCGCTTTCTCCCATTCATACGGGATCACCATGTACTAGTCCGTTCGGACAACATGTCTGTGGTGTCCTATGTGAACCGACAGGGCGGTGTCAGGTCCAGGAACCTGTGCATAACTGACAGAACGCCTTCTCGTGTGGGCTCACCGCTCGTTGCGCTCCCTGAGAGCAGCGCACGTGCCAGGCCACCTGAATGTCGGCCCAGACAGACTGTCCAGTAACATCATTCCCCCGGGAGAATGGTCCCTGCACCCTCAGACAGTCCAGATCCTCTGGCGCCTGTTCGGCAGAGCGGAAGTCGACCTCTTCGCGTCACAAGACAACGCGCACTGCCCGATATTCTTCTCAAAAAGCGAGGACGCGCTGTCCCAAGCCTGGCCCAGCCTCCCGCTTTACGCTTTCCCTCCCATCTCCCTGCTACCGCAGGTCCTAGCGAGAATCAGGGAAACGCACCACCCAGTGCTTCTTATAGCTCCTCGTTGGGAGAACCAAGTCTGGTACCCAGAGCTAGTGAGGCTGTCGCACTCACCCCCATGGCCGATCCCGCTGAGAAAGGACCTCCTCTCTCAAGCCGGAGGATCGATCTGGCATCCCCGTCCGGAGAGATGGTCTCTACATGCATGGGTGATCAACGGATACCCGTTGACCTGCCAGAAGGGGTATTGAACACGATCGCGCAGTCTAGAGCCCCCTCTACGAGGCGGCTCTATGTCTCTAAATGGTCTGTGTTCACTAAATGGTGCGCTACCAAGAGCTTGGATCCACAAGCATGTGGTGTCCCGCGGGTGCTCTCCTTCCTACAGGAGCTGTTGGATAAGGGCAGGTCCCCTTCCACGCTCAAAGTTTATGTGGCGGCTATCGCAGCGTTCGCTCAGACGACGCTCGGCCGCGCAATAGGAAGGAACGAGCTTATCATTCGTTTCCTCAGAGGAGCCAGACGGATGAATCCCCCGCGGCCCCCCTCGGTTCCTATTTGGGATCTGTCCTTGGTCCTGGAGGCCCTGAAGGCTTTTCCCTTTGAACCGCTTGAATCCGTGGATTCTAAGTATCTTTCGCTCAAAACCGTTTTTCTGATTGCTCTGTCATCAGTAAAACGTGTGGGGGATTTGCACGCGCTATCTGTTAGCCCTGCATGTCTTGAGTTCGGACCGAATGACTCGAAAGTCATCCTCAGACCGAGACACGGTTACATCCCCAAGGCGATTGGAACCCCCTTTAGGGCTCAAATCATCTCCCTTTCGGCTCTGCCAGCATCCGATAACGGAGACAGTGATAACCTCCTATGCCCTGTTAGGGCGTTGAGAGTTTACATCACGCGCTCCGCCGCTTTCAGGCGTTCCGAGCAGCTCTTCGTTTCTTTCGGCGGGCGCACCAAGGGTCTCGCCGCCTCGAAACAGAGCCTGTCCAGGTGGATTGTGGACGCGATTGCAGCAGCTTACGCCTCCAAACACCTGCAGTGTCCTTTGGGTATCAGAGCCCACTCCACTAGAGGCATGGCCTCTTCGTGGGCCTGGTCCAGCGGAATTTCTATTCACGATATTTGTATGGCGGCGGGCTGGGCCTCCCCATCGACATTCGTGAGGTTTTATAACCTAGAAGTTCCTGCCTTGCAGGCTAAACTGTTATCAATATGAATAAGCTGTACGCTCTGTCCAGTCACTTATGCGCAGACTACGCTTGCATACTGGTTATATTTCTGGTATGGCACCAGGGGAAGGAGAGTTTGGTGTTCAGACCGGCTGTGCCGTTCTATCCCTTATTTCCCTCTGCGCGCTGTGTATCGGTGTTGGCCCGCTCTGCTGGCCGCTTCTCTTACACTCTACCGCGCGAGGGCTTATTCTCCCCATAAATAGATTGCGCTCTGCTCTGTTTATTCTCCCTTATTCGTGCTAATGTATTATGTGGGCCCGCTCCGCCGGCCTCATTACTTACATGAATATGAATGGACCGGCTGTGCCGCTCTATCTATTCATAATATGAAGTGTTTTTGTACATGTGTTGGCCCGTTTCATCTACCGGCCACCTGTTCCAGCGTTATGTTTTTCCCCGGTCTCCCTGGGATTCATATGCTGCATGCTCGGCGCGCACGGCGTTGACAAGGGGTTCCCGATGCGTAAGCTACTTACGCAATACGAGAGAACCTCTCGTAAGAGAACGTACTCGGTTACTATCGTAACCTCGGTTCTCTCTAGAAGAGGGAACGAGTATTGCGTAACCTGCCGTGTCGCGCCACGAGCTTTTGCGCTTCAGACTACGAAAACCAGATTCTCAGCCTGTGAGCCTTGCTTATATACACACTGGCCACACCCATCTTGACGGTTAGAGGGGTGTGGAGGGCGCGAAGCGCCCTCATTGGATGTGAAGTTACGCAGGGCTCACTGATAGGCTTAAGCAGTTGCCGCCAGGCAACCAATGAGCACGCTTGTTCAGCCTGCTATGGTTTGCTAGCTGCCGCACTGCGTTGACAATAAATACAAAATTAAGGATAATTTTTGGCTTCAGATCTCGAAGAAAGAAGACTTTCCCGATGCGTAAGCTACTTACGCAATACTCGTTCCCTCTTCTAGAGAGAACCGAGGTTACGATAGTAACCGAGTACGTTACCTGGTTGCCTTAATTTTAAGTTAGGCTACTTGAAATACTAAAAAAAAATTGTTAATACAATGAAGGAGATTGGTTTAATCAACAGAAGCTCTAAATATTATGTTATCTGAACCACATAAATTATAAGTTGACTTGACAAAAGAAAAACATTTTGTGATAACAAATAATTAAAATATATATTAAAAAAAATCTTTTTTTTACAGTGAGAATGCAGAGAATCATACAAAAAAATGTTTCCCACAGATTATATGTGTGGTTTTACTTTGACCCCAGTGATACTAGTGTTTCTCTTGCCAAATATGACAGGGAATTGTAAGAGACTTGAATTAAAACTAAGTTTGTAGATAGATTTCATAGTACTATAAAATAGAAATACACTTCCTATAGAAACAGACCTTCTGAAGCAACTTGATTTAATAACATTGTAAAGTTATCATTATTAATTAGTTTTTCATACCTCATTATTTTATATGAATACAACTTTGCTTGATCATTCAACCACTTGAAGACCTCAAGGCCATTTAAACCAGCACAGGATCTTCAGTAGGAAATACCGTACATCAACACAATCAAAATCCTTGCTTAAAAATAATGAAATTGCAGGATCATCAACAATAAACCTTAAACGTTTTAGGTCACATTAGATTAAACACAGACTGAGAAGTACATGAGCCACAAGGAAAGAGTGTGTGTAAACGAGGAGATTTTGAATGCGATGTTACACAATGTTAAAGAGCATCCTTTGTTTTCCATTAGATACTCTTCGCAGATCCCATGAAGATACATCATACGATTATAAAGTTCACCACAGCTCTTTAGAGAATCAGGCAACTTCAAATCAAACAACTCCTCTAAAGTCAGTCAGGTCCTACAACCTACAATGACTAACGACTAAAGATCGCTCAATAAATCTACCTGTGACGTTAATGTCTTTTCTCCTCATGACTTCTCACAGAAGATACTTCATCATTGCACTGTATCAGTCTCCCATATGCACTCTGAGCCGTTATAATTGTGAAATTAGCTCTGTGATTATGCCTCAGGTGCACCCGAGGCATGTCGTGGGTTCTGTCGGGAATGTATTACTCCCACAGTGCTCTCAGCTATCTGGAAGTTTGAAGGTGAAAATTTTATTTCAGATTATATTGTAGCCTATAATGACAAGTGGATTCTAAGGGGATAGGAAGTTTAGGAGAACTTAAAAAATATATATATATATTCACTGAAAATTGTCTTCGCAGGCATTAATACGCTATTTTATTACTAAAAACCACTGGGTTTAGAGCCCAGATTTTACATTGGACACCAAAGTTGCAATTAAATAGTACCAACATTGTTTATCAAGATAAGTCTCACCAATCCTGCATTTATTTAATCAAAAACACAGTAAAAACAGTAAAAATGATTACAATTTAAAAGATTTGTTTTCTGTTTGAATATATTCTAAATGTATTCCTGTGATCAAAGCTGAATTTTCAGCATCATCACTCCAGTCTTCAGTGTCACATGATCCTTCAGAAATCATTCTAACATGATGATTTGCTGCTCAAGAAACATTTCTGATTATTATCAATGTTGAAAACAGTTGTGCTGCTTAGAATGTTGTTGAAACCGCAATACATTTGTTTCAGGATTCTTTAATGAATTAGCAAGTTCAAATGAACAGCATTTATTTGAAATGGAAATCTTTAGTAAAAATGTTTATGTCTTTACTATAGTCAAGTCAAGTCAAGTCAAGTCAAGTTTATTTGTATAGCGCTTTTCACAATACAGATTGTATCAAAGCAGCTTCACAGTATTAAATTAAAATAATACAACAAAGTTTGTTTCAAGAGGAATTTATTGATTGATAAAATTAAATTAAATATCCCCAAAATATCCCCATTCTATACTATACTATACTATACTATACTATACTATACTATACTATACTATACTATACTATACTATACTATACATTTTGATCAATTGAATGTGCCCTTGCTGAACAAAAGCATACATTTTTACTGACCATAAACTTCTGAATGGTATATGTTAATGGTATTGAATGGTATATAAAAAAAATTTTTTTTTTTATATTTTACAATTTGTTTGTGGAGGAACAAATGTAATGTTTTAAGGACCCATATTGATGGTTATGACTCTTTGCTAAGGTGAACTACAACAAAACAATGACCCGACCTCCAGAAAGTCAGTTTTCAGTTTCTGTGCAAAACACCCGATATGTGCCGTCAACGAACATCACGGACTCTGTTTCCTCATAACAGTCAGGCCACTGCCCCAGCAGAAGAGCTCTTAGAAGTGTATCTGGTGAGACATCAAGACATTATTTTATGGCTGTCTTGAGGTATGTCTCAGGTTGTGGTATGAGTGAGGAGCTGGCATGTTTGCAGTTGAAGGATTAGTACTATCAAGACAAGTGCAGCACCTACACACACAAGCGCATGGCACACACACAAGAGACCACAGCTGTACATGTCACACCAGTGCTGCGGATGAGATGGATAGAATCATTTATCTGTCAAAATGAGAAGAGGCAGACGGGGAGGAGAGAGAGGCCAGAGAAAAGACAGATGTCAGATGTGTGTGTGTGTGTAAAAGAGAAAATAATATATAGAGTGCAGCAGCGGTTCGGTGACACTGAGGTATATTTTCTGTCAGTTATGGAGAGCTGTGGAGTCTGGTGTCTCGTCTTCTTTGCATGATGTGTTTGGAGTCCATCAGATCCGATCTGAGCGCTGACAGATTACAGCCGGTGAACACTGACTATACAAACTTTCTATTCATTCTGAAGAGGGCTGGATTACAGACTGGACCAGAGGTCTTGGTCTGTCAGGGGCCTCCAAAAGCACATGTCCATGCAGGTGTCTGATCCCATACAAATGATATATGTAACCAGGTGCTAACCTTAGTTACATCTATACTAGCACTGTTTAGAATGTTAAAATAAAACTAACTTTAATTTTAAAAGCTTGTTTTCTATCCAAATCAGTTTACTAATTTATTTCTTCATTTACTTGTATTATATTGAGTGCTTTCTGTTGTGGCATTTCCTCTTTCTGACATCATATTTAAGAAAAAGACATCATAAGACATATTTTTGACCATGTGGTTCACTGTTATGGGAACAAACATACTATATATGGTCAATATGGTCAATGTTTTATATTAAAACATAAATATTCATTTTCTGTAAAAAATTTGAAAGTGGGAAATATTATTGTTATATTATCATACTGATCATGTTTTTACAGAAAATATAAATGTTCTTTTTAGAATATGAAAATCCCCTAAAGGGACATGGTGATGGAAAAATTAATGTCAATGTATGTCAATTATATGTCAATTATTTTGTGTTCTCTCGCAAAACGTTTGCTTTCTCCAGAATCTTTGCGTTCACTCTCAAACCTTGTGAGTTTAGCAAGCGAATGCAAAGTTTCTCAGAGGAATGCAAACATTTTTGTTAGTGAACACAAAGTTTATCGGGAGAACGCAAAAGCATTGAAATTTTTTTTCTCCCATTTTTTTTCCACAATCACCATATACCTTTAGAGGCTCTGTATGAATTGGGGAAATATTATTGTTAAATTATCAGCAGTAACTCTTCAAATAAAAAGATAAAGTTAAAAAATATTTTTGTTTAGCAAAAATTGCACCATTACCTGAAAATGACCCACTTACTTTACCCAGAATGCTGCACTCAGCTGTGTTTCTAATGGACAAGTGCAGTGATGTTGTACATCATCTCCATTATCAAACCGCATTATAAACCACACACACACATTGTGTTCTGGCCTTCAGTCAGCGCTGAAGGATTAGTTTCCTCTCCAAGCGCTGATTGATTTGTTGGAGCTCAAACAAAACTCTTTTTTTCTGCTATTATGGTAACAGAAACAATTTAACAACCCAACAATCTTAGAGGCAATTGCAGCCTCAATCTGTTGGGGCGTGTTTTTTGAAGAGCGCGTTTCAATCATACCAAAGCACACAACAATCTGGTTTTCTCTACAGTGTCAATGGGTTCTTGTTTTATATTCCTTACAAATTAACCTTTTGCTACACCGGCCAACTGGCGAGTAACCTTGTTTTATTTACTTACCAAGGTCAGCTTTTACTCACTGTTTTTTGTTCCGTGTTGAAAGTAATTTTGGACTAGGCATTATCCAGAGAATCTTCGAGAAAGTCATTCATGCAGTTGAGTTTAAAGGCCTCTCGTCCTTTGAGATGTGAAAGGTAAAGAATATGTGGAGGGTGTCCCTGTCTTGCATAGGTTTCTGGACCGAGCAGAACAGAATTATATTGATTTAAAGGGGTGGTATAATGCCCTTTTCACAAGATGTAAAATAAGTCTTTGATGTCCCCAGAGTGTGTATGTGAAGCTCAAAAAACCCCACAGATATTTTTATATAGCATGTTAAAATTGTACATTTTTGAGGGTGAGCAAAAACGCACCGTTTGGTGTCTGTTCCTTTAAATGCAAATGAGCTGCTGCTCCCAGCACAGAGGGCAGAGCTTCAACAGCTTGCACTCCCACTGACATGCACTGAGCATTTCAAAGACTTTCAGGCTTTTATGTTCAAACCGGATTCAGACAATGATGGAGAGACTCAAGAAGAAGTGACAACATGTAGAGCAACAGGACGTTTCTGAATGGTTAGTTGGTGAATTTATGTAGCTTATGTGTAGTTATCTTCTATTCATTGATTAGCATATTCTGTCTTGATAATCTATAAATCGTGTTCAGGGGGCGGGGTTTATGTAAATTCTAGGGTTGGTGATGTCACTAACCCCGGAGGAATGTCGCGTAGTCTCTACCAGCCGTTTATTGAAGTCATTAAAAAACGATTTATTTAAAAGCAAATATCTCACTTTGCTTTGAACTTTGAGCGTTGTAACTTTGCAGATGTTGTTTATGCTCAAACAGCAACATTACACACCAACTAAAGTTAAAAAAGTGAAATCATTATCAACCACCCCTTTAAATTTGGCAGCACATTCAAATCCATCATCCCCTGACAAGTTAAACCCAATTTTCAGCCTCTGTCGTGCTTTCTGTGAAGTTGGACATATAAACACTGAGAGGTTCTCTACTCACCGGAGAGCTTTTAGTTTCAGCAACAGGGTAAAATAGTTACAGGACTGCTGGGCCACACTTATAGATCTGGAAAAGATCTTTGAGTGATTGTAAAGACCCTTTTAAAAGGGTCACGAAATGGACTTGTACACGATGGAAAATGGACACATGGGTTACTCTACAACAGTGGTGTAAAGTACTTGAGTAAATGTATCTTTTTAGCTACTTTGTAGTTTTACTGAGTATCAAAGATATCTAAGCAACATTTACTCTCTACTTGGCTACAAAATAAACATGTGATTGCTCTCCTCACAAATCAACTGTTTCTTGTTGTTCACTGGCACGTCTCTTAGGTGTTAAGTGCATCTCTGTGCCTACATTCAGTATGAGTAAAATACTTAAGTACTGTTAAAATCAGATACTTTTACTCAAGTCGCATTGGAATTGGTCATTTTTGCTGAAAGGTATCTGTATGGTTTTCAGGTACTCTTTAAACATATGAACAAACATATAGCAAGTTTAATACCTTAAAGCTAACTCCCTAGTTTAAAAAATGACTTTTTTGTTTTCTATCCATCATAAACGGCAGGGTTTGAAATCAACCCTTTTGTGATTTAAAAATGTTCCTCTACATGCCTCTGAACGAAAGTCACCATGAAATCAATTTTTTTAATGATATATTGCAGTACTTATTATAAATTATTTATCTGTGAACATTATTATTCTGTGCACATCCTTCACCTCGTAATCTTTAATCAAAATATCTTCCTCTCCTTCTTGCAGCTCATCTCTTCTCTTCTCTGATGATGATGATGATGTGTTTACTGGTGTGAGGGCGGGGCAACCTGTCACTCACATGAGATCCACCAATAGCAAACCACAACCATCCAATCAATTTTGTACTGTTCAAAAAGCTGTTTCACTCGAATATACGTCACAATAGGGAAGAAAAGACTATATGTGCGTTCGACATTATTCCATCCATCCATCATCCATCCATCCATCCATCCATCCATCCATCCATCCATCCATCCATCCATCCATCCATCCATCCATCCATCCATCCATCCATCCGCAATAACTGGCAGTTACTGTGCATTTAACAAATGACCTCATTAGATATTATCAATCGTATATTCCATTAGTGAGATCTGCATCTGCAGTGGTTTCCAAAACCATCAGAATCATTCAGAGCAAAAATATCAGTAAAACTTGCTATGAAAAGCAAAGTTTAACAACACTGGCGTTGCATCCGTCTACGTGCATTTCTCCAACAATGCAGATAAAAGAGTAATTCATGAGTCAGGCCTTCAAACGTCTGTTGGTTTGAAAGGAGATACGCAAACACACACTCTGAAGACATGACCGTGGAGTGTGTGTGTTCTCGCTTCACAGATGCTGTTCTGTTCGCTTTCACTCTTCATGGCTGAGCAAATAATTAAAGAGAAACAGGATGAGTTTTGCTTTTCATGACGCGCACAAACACATTCAACTCCTCCCCTCCTAACACGACCTAGATTTGAAGAGCTCATCTGGACAATTTACATGCAAATGACGCGTCATTTTTCTTTTGATATTTATCACTTACAGTGTCTCTGCATTTGCAAGTCTGTATTAAAAATCTCAGTGTGGAGCGAACAATTATGTGAGGCGAAGCAGGAATGATTATTCTGAGATGCTGTGAAACGGCGTTGTTATTATGTGTGTTCATAGACCTTTTCTCTTTACTGATGAGGATTTGCATAATGCCTGATTGGAAGAGTTGGAAAGCTAAGATGCTGGATAACTTGTGACTTCATAAATCACTACATGGTTTTGCTGGGCTGAACCATTCACTATGGAAATAGGCCTGTTTTCACAAAGTAGCCAAACCACAACTAACTAATGAATCCTCATTTAACTGCAACATGGTAATTTTGCCTTGTTAGCAGAGAGTGCATTAATCCTAATTTACTTATAATTTATAACTAGATACAACCGCGCTTACAACTGACATTTACATTTCATTGTTAAAGATGTTGCTTGCTTATATTTGAATATTTAATCAGATCTCTCAGGTATAAAAATAGACCACCGGTCACATTGGCAATTAAACTGATACTTGAGCTAATCAGCCTAGCCGACACTACTGGAAAAGCTCAATTAATTGAGCTTGGGAAATTCTAATCATAGTTTTATTCTAGTGCCGTTAACGCCAAGCAAACTGCCACACATTAATTTGGCTTTATTTTCATTAGCTTGCTTGATAGCGCAGCGGAAACAGTAGCCTTTCCATTTCACTTAGCTTTCCATTAAATCAACAAATTAAAATGGCAGGGTGATGATCAGTCAAGCTGTTGGTTTAGCTACAAAGCTGGTTAAATGGAACTTTAATGTGGTCTTTTAAACAAGCAAAACCATTGTAGCACTGATTTGCTCACTGCTAATTGACCCCAAAAAAAAAAAAAAACATTCTGTTGATCGGTCATGGAGATCCATCTCACAGTCCCTCAATCCCCAAAAGCATTCGATAACAAATCTAGCCAAGCCAAAGGAAAAAAGACACAAGAAAAGCAATCATTTATTTGAAGCGCAGTGCATTTGCCAAAAAGGCCACAGAGCAGCAGATATCGTCGACAGCTACACAACAACATTTGAGCGCCTTTTTAAAGGCAGACGTGTGGATCTGTTATACTGGTGACATCTTAACCGTCAGGCATCCATCACATCCGTGGAAATGGCTCTCCTATTTGCAAGCACCAGCTGACGCACAAAGACAACAGTCTGTTTAGTGCGGCTCTCGCAGGGTTTATGGCGGGTCGCTGCTTTGTCATAGTGACAGTGGTGGATGAAGTACACAAATTGAGCACTTGAGTAAAAGTACAGATACTAGGGCTATGCGATTAATCGCATTCTGATTTCGATTTTTGGCTTCCACATTACGTCTAGCGCACTTTCCTTCTTTCACAGCGCTTTTGTTCCTCCCTAAGGCAAACTTAACATCCAATTCAGCTGAATAAGTGAGTGATGTAAAATACATTCTACTGTTGCTAAACTGCGGATCGTGCCTGATATTAAACAGTGTTATTGAAAGCGCATTAAGCCGCGAAAGAGATACTGTTCCCTAGGCGGCCTCCTGTGCACATGCCGGGAGAAACGCACATTCATTTCATAACACAGTCGGTTATGTCCTAAGTGAATGTAAACATTTGAGAAAGTGTGTTTAAAATGCGTTTCACAATATATTGAATCTGTGCTGCTGAAAAAAAGTGCATCAAGGTTTCCACAAAAATATGAAGCAGTACAACTGTTTTCAACATTGATAATTGATCTTAAACAGCAAATCAGCATATTAGAATGATTTCTGAAGGATCATGTGACACTGAAGACTGGAGTAATGATGCTGAAAATTCAGCTTTGCATCACTGGAATAAATTACATTTTAAAATATACTCTACTAGAAAGCAGATATTTTAAATAGTTATAATTTTTCACAATATTACTGTTTCAAATAAAACCCATTGTGCCTGAACAAAGATGACAAAGAGCTTAACTTGGCGTAACTTGACAAATGATGATTTATGAGCTTTAAGTCCGTAAATTTGGATTTGTGGAGTCTGAAATCTCATCTTTAACTCCCTCTTCATGGTGAAATTTTAAAAAATGTCACAAGTGAGAATCATATGAAGTCCCTAATGTGAGCAAACCAAAGCAATAACAACAGCAGCTTCTGTTCCATCTCAAGGGTGAAGAAAATCTCCACAAGCACAGTTACATAATTGCTTTTTTGGACCTATATTTGACCCATTGAAATTCATGACAATCACATGTTTCTGTAAAGAAGGACAAAAGATTCACTCTCTTTAAATTCTTAAAGCAGCACTCAGTAGCTTCGGGATTTCTCCGCTGTATTCTCGCTTTTTGCTCGCAGGTCTGTCTTTAGAGCTCCCCCCACAGCTTCGGAATAGATATTTGACAACACTAGCCCCGTTTACATGCACACTTTTTTGCTATTCTGATTAAGATCGTTCTGATTGACGGATTCCGGTTGACTGTTTACATGGGATGTTATCTAAACCGATCTGGTGTTTACATGTGCTGACGCTTTCAATCGAAATCATTTTGTGACATGCGCACACTTGTCTGCCGGATCTGGAAGCTCATTATTTCCCACGTTTTCAATCCTGTCAAGATGGTGCATCACTTAATCGTTGCGTTAGTTGTAGGCATTAGCAGCGTCTCCACAGTTGGGCCAGTGCGAGCCAGGGCTTTAAACGGCCGTGCCAGGCTAATAGCCTCGGGCCAGTAGCACCGTGCCCAAAATCTGCTGCGTTTCCACTGTCGGGCAGAAGCTCCACAGCGCTTCACTTAAAACACGCCCGAAACACGCCTCTCTGGAACAACGTCACACAAACCCATCATTTCACCAACGAAATGGAAGTTTTATCAGAAAACTAATCAGAAAGAAATCACTGGAAACAGCATGATCGCAAAACCAGAGCGACAGTTTGCTGGCATTTTTGTTGTTTAATTGAATATTTAAAACCCAAGAATCGATGTTTTACCACAGGTTTACAATAAAAAGCGACACATTGATCATAATGAATTAATTTGTGTCAAAATTGCACATTAGCAATCGTCTCTGACATTAGTCACACAGAAATAAAGTGGTTTACCGTTTATGACGTTTTTGAACGTCTATTTCACAAAAGAAAGAGGACACGCAATTTATTCAGTCGCGTCTGTTTCTGTTTATTTGGTAGCCTAGTTACAGGACATATTTACATCACATTTAGAAAGAATGATAATTTCTACAAATATGCCACCAAAAATATTACCTGAGGAGCTTTAGCACTCTCTCCCAGAAGGATACAGTTATATTTTCAGTCAGAGATAAAGAGGATAGTCCGGTATAAAGAGACGAGACGTAGGCTACTGACAGATCAAATAAAAACAGGATTATGATAACCTATATGATTTGTCTGATTTCTTGATTTGTCTGATTTCGCTGATTTCTAAGCGTTCATATTTACCATGTTTACTATGGTAATGGTTAGCGTGCATAGTTTTTTGCATCGGGTCACAAACAGAAGGCATTATGTTAGCTGACCAGGCATGCGCAGAAAGACGTACACTCAAAGTAATCGGATCAGCTCGTTTACATGGTGTAATCTTTCATTTAATCGGTTCATGAAAAGGTTTATTCCACCCCCTTCAATCCGACTGAAATTTCAATCGGTTTGAGCATTTTTATTCCGATTGAGGTGTTGACATGGAGCATTTTCATTCTGATTGGACTTTTAAACTGGTTATAATCGGAATACAATGCTACATGTAAACGGGGCTACTGTTGTAAAAACTCGTTGGTGATTCTCAGACACCAGAGGCTATCAAAGCAGATGGGACATTCTTTAAAACGTCTTCTTCATTCGGGTTCGGACAGCGTGAGGGAGCGCAATAATGACAGCATTTTAGCAGATTTCTTTTGGCCGTAAAGCAATTGTTTACATCGGGAGACCTGATATCACGCGAGACTTCCTGACGCAGCGGCCGGCGGCCCGCCGGCTCAAAGTTGCAAGTGCGTATTTTCCGCTCACGGGCACCAGGGGGGTGCGAAACGACCACCATTCAACCCGAAATAAGTAATATAACCATTCCAATGACTCCGAAGCTGTTCAGTTAAGGTAAAAAAAGTTACTTAGTTCACCTTTAATGCCAGCAGCACTTTTGCTGGTAAGAGTTGTTTCTTATACAGTATGTAATCCATTCCTCACAGGCTTCTAACACATCAGTCTCAGTCAACAAGTTCAAATGCTAGTTTAGCTTTGGCAAGATATTAAGATTCGGTGTCTGGGATTTTTGTAGATGTTGGGACTTTTAAAGATTTAACCAGACATTGGCAGATCTAGCATCACTGTGCATGTGGCCTTTGGCATGATAATTCACAAGGTGTCCTGATGAACTTCATGCTGAAATGTATTTAGTTTAGGCTTAAATAATCTGTTAAAATTTTAAAAGTGTGCAGCTAGACAAAGTCAAAACATAAATGCTCTCTATCCTGTCTCCTTCTTGAAATTTCATTCTGTAACGTCAGGCAATTTTGATTTTGAATGGTTGATGCTCACGTTTGTTTACTTATGCGTACAAAACTTCTATCCGCTCCTTTCAAATTTGTGTTAAGTTCACTGCAAACTTTAATACATCAATTCATCCATGAAAAGGACTTCATGTGCCCGAGTCCAGTCGGATTGCTTTCCATCGGCTCTGGAGGTGAAGACGACAACAATTCCACGCTCATTCATGACGTCATCAAGCTTTGTTATTGTTTTGAATAAGCACCATCTAGTGGCGAAACTTACATACTGTGCCTTTAAATAAAAATGTCTTAGTGTGAAGAACATTTAAAACAAATCTAAATATTCATTGCAAATGTTACATGGATGTTAAAGGTTCTTCATAGAACCATAAATGCCAATAAAGAACCTTTATTTTTAAGAGTCTACCCTAAATGAAGTGCCATAATCCTTGGTATTGTTAGACAGGAGCCATCATTCACGGTCATCGGGCCCTTCCTCGGCTGACTGATGAAGGATAACGACCTCTTCCTCTTCGCCCATTTTTAGAACTCCATTTAAGGGTTATTCTTTCATCAGTCAGAATGAACTGTCTGGTGCTGTGCGGGAAAACAGCAGCCCTGTCAGAAACGAGACCTCATCTGGATTCCCCTGCCCTCAATTTCATGTGTGACGCAAGGTCACGTAGGAAAAAGCCAGGATGCCTTGTTCCGCAATCTGGTTTGACAAACAATACAACAGGTTGGGCTTTGAAAATACTTGTTTTAAAATCCCATAAAAGGGATAAACAAAGTCAGAACAAAAGATGAATAAAATTTCACCCCAAAATCAAAAGGAAAAAATTAAATAAATGGTGCATAAATAAAATTAAGCCTTTTCTTCATTAAGCATATTTCAGATACACAGTTGCATTATATTATAGTAAAAAGTACTTATTTGAGAAAAAATAACTAATTGGAAGTGGCAATCAAAGAATATTTAGGACTAAATTTAAATGGTTATTTTATATTTTAAGATTTATTTATTTGAATTTCATATAACATTTCCAACCAAGGTTGCAAGCATACAAAAATAAAGAACTGGATCTAAACGCATACAGAGAAAGTTTAATGTTAACAAACTAAAATTACACTTCTCAGGATAACTGGTACAAAGGCACCGTGAACAGAACAACCAAACATCCATCGACAAGATCACACAAAGAACAGAAGAAACACAAGGCTTAAATAGACAGACAAACCAATCAATGAAAACAATCCACAGGTGAAACCGATAATCAAACATGTTACTAACTGAAAACACAGGAAACAGAATTAAACACCCACCTTAAACAGAAACAAACCAATCCCAGTGGTAACAGATACGATTTTTGTAATAGTACTAATAATATGACTGTGTTAATAACAAGGTTTATATATTTATCACCAATAAATCCCATTTTTTTCAATCTCGTATTGCTTGTTCCAAACTACTTGCAATGCCAAAAAAAGAAAAAAGATGCATGGTCCTAGGCTTTACTATGTTACAAAACAAAATATAATTTCTTAAATCTTTCTTTTAATATGACCCAGGGAATGTTCTTGACAGGCTTGCTGTGCAGTTTGGACAAAGACTGTACACTTTATTAACTGAGGTCAAGGCAAAAGGATTAAATAAATAAATAAACTCAGACTCGAACCGTTCTTGACCTAATTGATGCACTGGCTTAGAAATCGTTGGTCATTAACTTCCTGCCCTCAGTGTCTTGCTAATGGAATTGTCTCATGGATCTGACGGTGGATCTCAGAGCTTCGGAGTGTATGAGAGTTAAGCTGTGGTATGGAGAGATGCCTCCTCCGCTAAAATCAATCTGAATGTGGAGTATCACATATCAGACTCATAGTATTTAAAGGGATACTTCACCTCTGGAAAGGTGTGTATTTAAAATGGGTCATTTATGTAGTAGAAAGGTGAAATTATTTTTGAATTTGGAGCCTTCTAGACTGATAAAAGCCAGAAAATGTATTTTTGGCTCATGTGGATGAAAGACAACAACTCCCAGAATGCACTTGCTTCGCTGCCCTACGAGACCACTCCCAAGCCACACGTACCAGTAAGAGAGCGCAGTTAAACAACTAGGCTAGGCTACTAGTTGACTCGAAACTTAAAAGACACCGTTTTATCGTGAATCTCAGTGACGAGTCTGCGGGATTTCGAGATCGCCCAAAATGTCCGGGATTCGGCTTTTGCGTTCTACAGTCGCCATTCATTATGTTTACTGTGGCGGGCAGGACGAGACTGAGGGGCGTGGGAGAACGGCGCGAGGCCGGTGGCGTGATTACTGATGAGCGACACCTGTGAGACGCACCGGTCTTGTAGGCTATCTCTCACGGAGGAGCGGGAATCCAAAAGCCGAATCCCGGAAATTTGGGACAATCTCAACGGCCGGACATGTCCGGGGAAAAGAGGATGGTTACCCCTAATACTCAGCTTTCTCCTACTACTCAGCTTTCTCCACAGAACAAGAGCCTGTTAGCTTAGCTTCCAAAAAAAGATGGCTGACACTATTTGTACATTATGTGAGTGAGATCCCACCCTCTATGGGCGGGTTGAAAACATGCGGAATAAGCTCCTATACTGGCTGTAGTTTCTAGCCTCTGGCCAAAAAATCCTTCTGTCGCAAAATGACGATTTTTGCATCATCGGATTCGGAGGAGTTTTTCCAGACAAAAAATACATAAATCTCTCTTCTCAGGGGGACATGAGTGAGGGAAGCACGGTAATTCAAAAATACTACAGGTTTTCTACTGATACAAAGCTTAATGCTAAATGCTGAAGTATCCCTTTAATTCCTCTGACCCCACTGACAAGTTTTGGAGGGAAATCCCTGTATCTGATGATGTAATTCCATGAGCTTATTTCCTGAGGTGTATGCTCTTGTTTTACTCCGGGGTGGTGTGGCGCAATGGATAAGACACATGCCTTTGGTGTGAGAGACCCGGGTTCGAATCCACTGTGAGACACCAATGTGTCCCTGAGCAAGACACTTAACCCCTAGTTGCTCCAGAGGCGTGCGACCTCTGACATATATATAGCAATTGTAAGTCGCTTTGTATAAAAGCGTCAGCTAAATGAATAAATGTAAATGTAAATGTAAATGTACTCCGTAATGCTGAAGGCATATTGTAAGATTTTTCCTAGAACTTTTTTAAATGCATTTTGAGACTGAAATTCTCAGATCCATTTTTTTTTTTCAAAAGGTGAAAAGCAATTCAATAAATAGAACTAACCATATAATAATGCATAGATAGGATAGCAAAATCTTATCAGGTTTTAAAGGGAAGGATAAAACAGTACTTACTGTTCATCGTTTGTTATTGATGTGTCTAATTAAACTCTACAATATTGTATAAGATGTCACAGACTTTGACCAATATATTATTGTGGTTATAATGCAACTTGGCATGAAATAATGGCAAATTACAGCAAAAGAAATATACAGCAGCATGTGTTTAACAACAATGGAAAACAATATAACGCCCTAAAAATGTATGAATGAATCAGACTCAGAATGAATCATATATTTGTTCTTGTTGTTTATTTAGCAACAAGCTGTTGAAAGAGTAAGTAGAATGATGTTTGAAAGAGTGACCAATATTTCGAAAATGAGTCCCAGCTGTTGAAAGACTATAAGTGGTTCAGTTGTTCTGGTCATGTACCCAAATTCACATTTACATTATAGGAAACAACATACTCATTATATAGAAGGGAAACAGACATTAGTGAGAACTTAGCTGGTCTTGGTGATTAATTTGCAAAGATTTACAACTTGTTGATTCTTCTTCACATTCTCAAATAAAAGGAAAAGTTCATCCAATGAAAATACTGCTAATTAAGTTTGATTTACATGACAACGATTTACTAAAAACGTAAAGATTTTCCTTTGCGGTTTTGAAAAATGTCACATACAGAAGACAATGTTGTCAAAATGGTCCGCATTCACACAGATCCACGAAAACGATTAAAAACGCTGTATTATGCTGCCAGGCCAGTATTTGGCGATGTCACTTTGTAAAGAAACACTACACACTAGCCCCATTGACTCCCTGTGCCAATGCATTGATGAAGTCAACAGTTGGATGTGCCAAAACTTTCTTCAGTTAAACAAAGACAAAACTTGGTGAAAAAAAAAGATGGTGAATACATCCAGGTGAATACATACCTTGACGCTAGGGTTCCAAAACAAAAAATCAAGTAAGGAATCTTGGTGTGATTTTAGGAGTCTGACCTTAGTTTTAGTAGTCATGTAGATCAAGTCAGTTAGAAATACCAAGGGTTCACTCAAAGCAAGGAGAGTCTGCTTTTAGCTATTATGCGAGCCACAGCTGGAACCAGCTTCCAGAAGAGATAAGATATGCTCCAACAGTGGCCACATTGAAATCCAGACGCAAAACACAACTGTTTAGCTGTGCATTTACTGAATGAGCACTGTGCCACTGTACGTCAGACTCACTGCACTTTATATCATCTATGCATCATCTTATTGTTCTATTAATTCTTTTAGAACTGATTTGATTATCCTTGGATTTAATCTCAACTGTTTTAATGTCTGGCGGGAAAGTTTGAAAGGAATTGTGAAAGAGTGATATTTTTGGCCGTGCACTGAGACGTGAGTGAAGAGATACCAGGACTCTAACTCGTGGATGGTGTAAATACACACTTGTATAAAGCAGGTATATTTACATTTAGTCATTTAGCAGACGCTTTTATCCAAAGCGACTTACAAATTAGGACTAATTTAAGCATATAAGTATATAAGTTTTCACACTGCATTAAGGGGTGAAGAGATGCTGGAACTGGTCAAAGACAGACAGTGTAAAGTTTACACACTGCATTAGGGGTGAAGAGACGCTGGAACTGGTCAAAGACAGACAGCGTAAAGTTTACACACTCCATTAAGGGGTGAAGAGACACTGGAACCTGTCACAGACAGACAGTGTAAAGTTTACACACTGCATTAGGGGTGAAGAGACACTGGAACCTGTCAAAGACAGACAGTGTAAAGTTCACACACTCCATTAAGGGGTGAAGAGACACTGGAACCTGTCAAAGACAGACAGTGTAAAGTTTAAACACTGCATTAGGGGTGAAGAGACGCTGGAACTGGTCAAAGACAGACAGCGTAAAGTTTACACACTCCATTAAGGGGTGAAGAGACACTGGAACCTGTCACAGACAGACAGTGTAAAGTTTACACACTGCATTAGGGGTGAAGAGACACTGGAACCTGTCAAAGACAGACAGCGTAAAGTTAACACACTCCATTAGGGGTGAAGAGACACTGGAACCTGTCAAAGACAGACAGTGTAAAGTTCACACACTCCATTAAGGGGTGAAGAGACACTGGAACCTGTCAAAGACAGACAGTGTAAAGTTTAAACACTGCATTAGGGGTGAAGAGACGCTGGAACTGGTCAAAGACAGACAGTGTAAAGTTTAAACACTGCATTAGGGGTGAAGAGACGCTGGAACTGGTCAAAGACAGACAGTGTAAAGTTTACACACTCCATTAGGGGTGAAGAGACACTGGAACCTGTCAAAGACAGACAGTGTAAAGTTTAAACACTGCATTAGGGGTGAAGAGACGCTGGAACTGGTCAAAGACAGACAGTGTAAAGTTTACACACTCCATTAGGGGTGAAGAGACACTGGAACTGGTCAAAGATAGACAGTGTAAAGTTTACACACTCCATTAGGGATGAAGAGACACTGGAACTGGTCAAAGATAGACAGTGTAAAGTTTACACACTGTATTAGGGGTGAAGGGACACTGAAACCTGTCAAAGACAGACAGTGTAAAGTTTAAACACTGTATTAGGGGTGAAGAGACACTGAAACCTGTCAAAGACAGACAGTGTAAAGTTTACACACTCCATTAGGGATGAAGAGACACTGGAACTGGTCAAAGACAGACAGTGTAAAGTTTACACACTCCATTAGGGATGAAGAGACGCTGAAACTGGTCAAAGACAGACAGTGTAAAGTTTACACACTCCATTAGGGATGAAGAGACACTGGAACCTGTCAAAGACAGACAGTGTAAAGTTTACACACTGCGTTAGGGGTGAAGATATGCTGGAACTGGTCATAGACAGACAGTGTAAAGTTTAAACACTGTATTAGGGGTGAAGAGATGCTGGAACCGGTCAAAGACAGACAGTGTAAACTTGACACTCTCCACTAGGGGTGAAGAGACACTGGAACCTCTCAAAGACAGACATTGTAAAGTTTACACTGCATTAGGGGTGAAGAGATGCTGGAACCGGTCAAAGACAGACAGTGTAAAATTTACACACTCCATTAGGGATGAAGAGACACTGGAACTGGTCATAGACAGACAGTGTAAAGTTTAAACACTGCATTAGGGGTGAAGAGACACTGGAACTGGTCAAAGACAGACAGTGTAAAGTTTACACACTCCATTAGGGGTGAAGAGATGATTTCCATTGTGTGAAGAGTGAATTGTGTATGAAATGTTCTATTTAAATAAACTTGCCTTGCCACACCTATAGACTGAATATGACATGCACATGACGTCACCATTTTCACAAATTTATGTTTTTGAACGTTGTTGTGTAAATGAATGGCCACAATGCATAAAAAGTTTTCCGTTTTAAGTTGAAAACAGTGTCGTGTAAACGCCAACGTATACTCACCCTCATATTGTGCCAAATGCGTATGCTGGTATTTTTCTGAGAATTTCTGAAAAATCTTCATGCAGCTTCATAGTGACCATGTCTGTAAAGCTCAAAAAAATAATAATAATAAAAAAAAAAATAACAGCATATGCATTTAGAACATCATGTAAGTGGGTTCAATTAGACAGAATTTTCATTTTTGGATGTAACTTTCCTTTAAATAATAATAATATCATTAAAAGCTGGTTGACAGATCAGTTGTAACACCTAACAAAAAAACAACAAAAAAACAAAAAAAAATTACAATATTCAAACATTCTGTTCAGAACATCCCATCTGAGAACATGAACCACTGGGGCATGTTTCATATGGGATGTATGAGAGAGAGTGAGAGAGAATGAAAGAGAACAAGAGCTATACATTCTGTGTGTGGAAAGCTCTTTTCCATGCCAGGAAGTTTACATTTCACCTCTTTTTTATTGCTCAAACAGTTTATGCATAACGAAGATGCAACCATCATTCAATACAATCAAAGCAATGTGAAAATTAAAGCAGAGCTCCAAACGATATTATATCACACAGAAAATAGATTTAATACGACAGCATGTCAAATAATACTCAGAAATAAATTAATATGTATATATTTCAATAAATATATAGTTAAATAAATATTTAGAAACATATTGACACTTTGATATGAACTCTTAAACTTTAGAAAAGTATATTTTTATAATGAATAAATTAACAATAATAAATAGTGCTAAATAATTATAACAACAATGAATACCATTCCCGAACAATTGTATCATTTTCTATAGAGCCAATGAGGCTGCAGCATGCTTAAATGAACATCATCTTTCCCTTAGAAATAACTGAAAACTGACAAAAAAATAAATAAAAATCAAATAAGAAACTCTGCAATGCTTTTTTTTTTGTGTGTGTGTGTGTATAAAACTGTACAAACAGTCAACATAAAACATTACATACAAGTGTACAACAACACCAATATGGACAAATATTCCTTACATATATACAAAAAAATAATAATTGTTGTCAACTCTGTGACAGGCATTTTGGATTTGCAGAATTCAGTCAGTGACATTTCTACGGTTTTACTGCATCATATTTAGTACGTTAACTTTTAGGAATATTCAGCTTCATTTTGGAGGGTAAACAATTGTAGTAAACATGCAATAGTTGAAGCACTTCGGTCTTTTGGTCCAAAAATAACTTTGTTTGTAAGAGTTCAATAAGAGGAATGCACAGTGGCAAAATGAGGAAATTACTGAACATGAAATCATCATGTTTATATCTATGCGTTCACCAATTTCCTTAGATCCAGCACGAAAGATGAAGTGTGCCATTTCTACATCAGCGTCACCAATCAGATTGTTTCCAAACACTCCCTCAGCCTGCCATTGGTTGAAATACAAATAGCCCCGCCCACGGCAAGCTACTTAAAGGGGTCATCGGATGCAAAATTCACTTGGTGTTTGCACATAAATGTGTCTTTTCAGTGTGTGGACACAGCCACCATACAATGAAAAAAATTCCATTAACTTTTTTTTTAATCCTCAAAAAGCCTAAACACTCTCAATAATTAAGCAGTTTGGATTTTCTGAGCAATATGATGTTATATTGCTCATGCTCTGCCCACGACCGCTGATGGACTGTCCCGTATTAGCATATTTCCGCCCTCAGCCATTTGTTTACTGTCTGCCAAGGCAGGGACACGCCCCACAGAAAAGGGGTGGGGTGATTAGTTGCTCATTATCTTTTAAAGAGACATGCACCAAAACGGGTCGCTGTGAACAGAGCTGTTTTTGAGGAGGTAAAAAGGTGTTGTTTTACACAACAATTGAGGAATTTTAACCAAAGTATGTTACAAACTTTGCATGAAGACCCTAAAGAATCATACCAACTTGTGGAAAAAGGCCATCCGATGATCCCTTTGAAGATCTGAAAGTGTCACAAAGCCACAGTGTTCACACTCGTTAAGAAGGCAACCTATAATTATATAGGTTATAAACAAAGTTGTATAATTGTGTCTGCACATTAAACCTGGACAAGGAGAAAGTACTTAAACTTTAGTGAAAAATATGACACACTTCACCTTTGAAGAAAGAGTGTGAGGAAAGCTCAACCTGCTGTTATTTATTACCATAGACTGTAAAAAAAAGAAAAGAAAAGATGGACGACTGGTCTCCAGTTCCTTCCATTGAAGAAAAATGAAGCCAAAATATCCCAGATAAGGTCATTGCCAATTATGCAATTCGAAGCCTGCGCAGTAGTGATCCTGAGGTGGAGGCGAGGCATCAAGGTCCCGCACACACTCCCGCTCCCACAGACTCAATCACAAGCACAGCTGTCAATCATGACGTTACACCCCCATTTGTAGCATCAAATAACTAACTAAAACCAAACTTTCTGAAAAAACGAATACTTGAACATACATCAGCATGATAAGAAATGAAAGCTTTAGCTTAAGTTCTGCCAGGAAGACTCAGCGCGTCATGTATTACCTCACTTCTAACCAATCATGTGCTAACACTCGCAGTATAAAAGATTGGTACTTACATTTGTCTGAGTTCGCAGATGCTGACGCTGCCAATTACCTCCATCCTCCCCAACCACCACCAAGATGGTACCTTCTCCTTCATCCTCCCCACCACCACCAGGATGGTCCCTTCCTTTACCTCCAGGGGGTCGTCTGCGCCCCTGCCTTCGTCTTCAGGCAGGATATGCAGCTTCCGCTACCCTCGCATTGCGCGCTAAGGACGGGGCCTACGCCAAAGAACTTTATAAATGTATGCTTGCTGGGCTGTTAATAAACATGCGCTTGTTATATCAATTTATCTCCCGAGTCTTTCTGGTAGAACTACCAAAAAATGACAGAAACCATCTTTGAAAAAAACAAAAATTTAAATGGAGGTGGATTTTTTTAGTTTGGCTCGAGTCCCATTCGATAACATGAAGAGGGACCTATACTGTAGCCAGCCACCAGAACAAAACAAAATATAAACAAAACAAAAGTTCATTTTTTAACAATCATGAAGCACCAAATCTAGTTGCATTAAAAGCCATTTGGACTGAAAATGGACCCCATTTACTTTCTTAAGAGTTATTCCCAATCTTTCACTAAAATATAAAAATTTGCTTGACTCTGAAACAAATCTCCTTGTTGGCTAAAACCTTGCTTTTAACAATGCAATAAATTCCTGATGGGTAAAATCAAATCCAAGCTTCCATTTTGTTGTTGTTGAGTAGTTTTACTCATAAATAGGGCATAATATGGGATGCAATTGCAGACTCTTGACTTGAAAGTTCAGGTTGCATGAGCTTCCCACACCACCCTGAATTATGCTGCTGCATTAGAGACCTTTATAAAGGGATATAGAATCAAAAAATTACAGTAAACGGATTGAAAACCATGTTGACATCATCCAAAATACTGTTAATAGAACATTCCTGGTTTAACAGAAGAAAATAAAATCACATACGGTAAAGATACAGCAATGTGTGTAAACGGTTTTTTTTGTGTATGGGCCCAGCACAAAATATCAGACCATAAGCACTAACGTGCATGGTCTTATAGATAAAAAAGGCTAGTCAAAAACAAGCACCATCACGAAAAATCATAACATTTACACCAAATAAATAAATAAATAAATAAATGGTAGCACTTTATTTTGATTGTTCCCTTAAGACATTGTTAACTACAAGTAATGTTGCACCTACATGTCAACTGACTTAGAATGTAGATTGTCAACAGTGGACTATCAAAATAAAGTGAAACCAAATAAATAAATAAATAAATCACTATAATTTGCTAATCTATATCACAGAGAGAGGTCCAAAGTCAGATTCTCACAGAGCAAAACACGTCAAACCAAACGTAACATCATTTTCACTACGTACATATGTACAAAGGCAAATGTCATTTCAAAAGCACTGCTGAAAAAGCTGTAGAAAAGAGCGGCGAGAGATAGAGAGAGATAGAAAGGCATCTTGCAACAATCCACGACACGTCTGTCTGGAGCAGATGGGAAAGAGCGTCGGAGCGTGATTATATTCAGAGTCCCTGGGTGGTATTGGCCTAGTCTTTGGTCCTGCTTAGTGGAACCCGTCGCAGCCCTGGACGCCGTCTAATAAGAGGGCACCATGTCTTTGATCACGGGTTCTCTGTTCAAATACGTCGCCCAGTAAACCAGGTTGAATGTCCCGAAGAGAACTGGGAACATGATACGGGATATGCGGTCGATTTTACTCACGCTGTTGAAGGTTTTCTTCGCCTCGGCTGGTTTTCCGTCGGCTTTGATCTTTCCCGGTTCGGCTATGTTCCCCTTGGCGATGGTGGGGAGGACCGTGTCCTTGGTGATGTTGGGGGCGTAGTTCGCCACAGCGACGGCGTAGGCGTTGTTCTTCTTGATGACTGAAGCTTTCTCCTTTTTCTGTGGGAAATTGAATATCTTTGTCATTACTTTGGAATATGCTTGTCAGTCCTGTTTGGAGAGCTAATTGTAATTCTGGTTGGATAGTTTGGTTATGAAAGCGAGTAAGAACAATATATATATATATTTTTTTGTGCTAAAAAATTACAAAGCATCTAACAAAATTACTAAAACTTATTCTAAAATTAAAATAAAAAATGTCTAGTTCAGTCATGAAACTCTAGAGGTTGCAGACTGATATGTCCTCTAAATGCAATCTGCAAACAATCACTTCATTACTGCATGGTAGAAGCTGTCTATGATCATGCAGCCAATGAGATTGCTTACTCAACTTTTAAACAGTCTGGTTGATTGTTTGCTGTAAGCTAGTCCTGCAGAGCGCTATCAGAGTTCCTCTGAACCCCTCCACCTCCCCAGCTCCACCTGCCTAGATCTGCTATGGGATTTATACATGTCTATTCATGCAGCAGCATATTCAATTACATGCTAAAACTATTCCAAGAGTTGTCATGATTGAACTGGAAAAATGAAATAAAGGCACAGCTGTGACTCAACTTCCAATGCCAAATCAATTTATACAGATAGTTAACATAAGATGATTGGCCAGTGTCCACGCTGACAGTATTCCATCTGCTCCAATCTCCAGGACAATTTGAGCCTCAAATACGGATGTCAATCCCAAACATTGTGGGAATGCAGCCTTTGTGTGTTATACATCATCCACTTGCCGGATAAAACCGCATAGTTGTAAAACATGAGTGGTATTATGATGCGTTGATGGGACAGCTGGAGGTGTCGAGGATGAGCAGGCTCATGATGAAGAACAGGGAGGAAGATTCATGATTCAATAAGTTCTTGTCATAACAGCAGTGGAAAAATTCCGCTGTGCCGGCACCGCTTGAACACAGAAAAATAACAAGATCCCACACATGACAAACACTCATTAATAACAACTTTCTCTCTCCGTTGGCATGCCCACACACACCAACATCAAGAGACACATGCAATTCACACATATGGACCTGAATAATATAGTTAAAAATGATATGTGTGTATGTACATATTGTCGCTGTAAAATATCTCCATATTTTATCATTTCATTTTTTTTTGTAAATCATTACTATTGGTCACCCTTTACGTATGTCTGTGAGTTTTGCAAATATTTAACCAATGAAAAGTATTAAAAAGAGCTTGTGACTAAACCTCGTAACTCCACCCGACGGCGATGACACACACACACACACACACACACACACACACACACACACACACACACACACACACACACACACACACACACACACACACACACACACACACACACACACACACACACACACACACACACACACACACACACACACATATATATATATACACACATCACCTTATAGACCACTTTTCACAATACAATCAATTTATTTTTCTCACCAAGCATCCTGTTTCAAATGGAAAGTAAAATGGGTTGTCAATGCCATGTCATGTTGACTTTAAAGGGAAAGTCCAGCTCTGAGTGATACAAGATGAGTCAGCAGTGAAACAGCACTGACTCGCGCAGGTGTTTTGATGGTGAATGCGCCGAGCGTTCAGTCTGCTTCTCCGGCTGGGTTCTCGGCACATGCCCGCAGGCCCTGCTCTCATTCCGGGTGTTTCAAAAGGCCACAGACCTCCACCTCCCCCTCACCCCGAGAGCTGATGAATGCGCCTCGGGAAGCAGCGCTGCGGTAATTAAAGAGAGTGACAGGAACTATAGTAATGCATCAGTATAAACGCAGGATGGTTACTAAGAGAGGCCGTTTGCTACACTGTCAGCTCAAACACCACTGAAATTCAGAAGAAGATAAAGAGCAAACCAGGACCGAAACAATGTATGGTCACTGGAAATTAGTTTAACTACTTGCTACTCCTTAGAAGTCACTTGGAGGTCTTGAATCAAATCAGTGAAGATCTCCTAAAGGTTCTGAGCAGCAGGTCAGAGTGTAATACGAGGTTTGATAGCATCTACAATCAGCCTGAATACATGCCATTTTTAGCTGTGCATGTTAATAATGAACACTGACAACGTGAGCATATGCTGTCAAACAGCCCTCAGTGAAACAAATGAAATGACAATTTAAAATCCCACAGAGCCTATTTCATGCTTAAATAATTTTTTTAGTTTTTTTTTTTAGAAAATGTATGTGAACATTTATAAACAAAATAAATAATTTTAAACAAATTAAAATAAACAAATGTTTTCTGTGCCACTAGGAAATGAATCTCACACAATCTAAGAAGAAAATCACAAATCACCCCAAAATCAAAGATAAAAATGTTTATGTGTATGTATATATACATACACTATGCACACAACATATATATATGCACACAATATATATATATATATATATATATATATATATATATATATATATTTTTTTTTTTTTTCATTCAGAAAATTAAGCCTATTTTTTGTTCAAAAAACTATTTTTTGCATGTCAACATTTTATTCACAATTATGCCATGAAATATTAAAAACAAGTCTGTTGGCACTGCAGTAATGAGAGTGAGATTGATTTGCATATTATGGCAATGTGAATAAGGCTTCACCTTTTTTAATGAAACAAATTTGTTTTTCTTCCTTTTGCTTTTCGGAGTGAAAACATGACTTGGACATTATCTTGACAGGTTACGTAAGATTCACTGTAGTTGCACCCTATCTATTAGATTGATTAGGTCTATTTCTGGTGCATCAAGACTCCGAAAAACTTTAAACCAAGAAATGTAGGTCTACTTTTCTGTGACTGTGACAGAGGAAGACAGTGCTAAAATCTGCATAAACATACCAATTCTACAGGCTGTCATTTCTGATTGGCTGACTGACCTTTAGTGGGAAGAATGTGATTTGTGGAGAAGATTCGAAGGCTCATGAATAAGCAATGATCTTGTGCTACTGAGTCTGACTAGAGAAGGAAGAGACCCTTATGAAACCGATATTAATCAATCTCAGATAATGAGAATAAGACTCCAGAATTGATGGTGTGGATGTCTGTCAGAGAGACAGGGTGACGGTAAATTTCAGGGTTGACCTCACTGGATTACAATAATTCTTTGCAGAGTACTAAAATCTCAATAGTCATTAAAATCATTTGACTGGAAAATAGCATATAATGCAGTTTTGCTTGGGCTTAATTTGAACTGACTGTGCTGTCATAAGGCTTGTCTGCAAATAAATGTCTCTGGTATATTCTGGTATATACATTTTGGATCGTCTTTTCATCATTAATGGTTCATACTGTAAATGAGATTTAAAAAAACTTTTGAAACCATATCTGCACCATGAATCATATCTAGACTTTCCTCTGTAATAAATCAGCCCATATTGTTTGTATGAATAATCTCTAACTGATCTTTTTTTCTTTTCTTTTTTTCTTTTTCTTTTAAATGCCATGCCAGCTTCTATGGCTGTTCATGGTGAAAGCCAGGTTAAGTTATTCAAAAATAAAAATAAAGATGTTTAAGATAAATTTTTTTTTTCTAAAAACCTTAAGATTAAATTTGGATTTACTTGGTTAAAAAATATCAACGGAACAAAAGATGTTCAACAAAAGGGTAGAAGTATTATAGTCCAGCAAAATATGTTTAATGGACAGTGGATTCTGACAAAATTAACACTTTGGTTAATTTTCTCTTGATAGTAAAAACTGATGTGTGAGTCTCGAGTGTCCTATTCGGCACCGTGTGTAAATTATTGAATCCCAGCGATTATTACAAGGGAATATATGTTTTGTCCCATTATCAAGATTTATCTCACGTAATTTGTTGTTTAAAGGGGAACTTGGCAACTCTAGCCGTTTCTTCGCTGATTTTCACTTTTGTTGTCGCATGTTTTCTCAGCGAGCTCCCCCTACAGCTGTGGGGTGTATATTTCACAACACTGTCGTAAAAAACTCCCCTCCTCCCCCTTTCTACCGCTACTCATGTGCATTTGTTATTATCGGAGCCGGCCAACTTTATCGTTTGGAGCTGTGTCTACCGAGGAGGGTAATACATCATACACAATATCATAGAACATTGACATGTACATTTTGTATTGTGTTATCAGCCATAAGCCGTAACAGGGGGTGGGCGGATTAAGCTAATGTGGAAGGGTGAGTAAGTCCCCTCCCATGTATTTAGAGTGACAGCCTATCAACACCCGATTCCTGTCTATTAAAGACTGTGTTTATGCTAGAGTTCTCAACGGGCCTGAAAATTACAACCCGATCCGACACGGCCCGTGGCTTTTAAAGCCCGGACCCGATGTAACCCGACACATCAACATGAATTATCTGCCCGAACCCGGCCCGCGGCGGAAATTTTTTTTCTCATACACGTATTATCATGACCAGCAGACGCGAATTCAAATCAACCTTTAATGTTCACGCCTTTTAACAATACACACAACTGAAACAATAAAATTTAAATATATAAATAGGCTGTAGTAGCGACGGTGAATTCACCTGCGGCAAGTTTACTTTCCACCAACTCCATCTTCTTCTCCAGGCTAAAGGCGTGTACGCAGCGGCGTCAGGTCTGCCCCCGCCCCTCTCCATGATGCACGTTGCACGCAGCAGCCAGACTTTCTTTACGGTGAACAGCAGCGATGATTAGTAAATGTTGTTGTTTTTTTTACTGAGCGGAAAAGATTAAGCCTGAGGTCCGACCCGACCCGAGTCATTTGCTTATATTTCCGACCCGACCCGTTGAGAACTACTGTTTATGCCACCTGGTCATGTGTCATTGTTAGCTCCGCCCCTTGGTGTGCAGGCTGTTATTTTCCCCCAGGTAGGTTATAGTTAAATATTTATTAATGTGGACTTGTGCTGTTTGCGGTAACCTGTGTGCTCTTCATTCCAGTTGGTTTGTTTCCATATGTTCCATTCATATGCGTAAGCTACTGTGAGCAATCGTATGCCTATGTGGTTCCGTGATGATCACCTGGTACGTAAAGTTATTCTTTTAATTAAATATTTTACTCAATTGAGCTAACCAGCTGATGTCTGATAGCCTGGGAATACCCAGACTACTTCCGGCGAATTTTAATTCTCTCTCCAGGATAGTCTGGAGAAGAGCCCATTCAAACTCATTTCTGTGCCGCCGAAATCGCGGCACCAATCAGAAACGTTTGGGGAGGGATTTACATGATGACGACAGCGCAGCGACGCTGAAGGAGATTTCATTACAAAGATGGATGCCGCCGTGGAACATCACTCGTTCGAATCATAGACAGTATATAAACGAATCAGTTATCGCGTCTGTTTTGAGCGATTTAAACTTACCGTTTTCGTTAAAACCGGAGCAAAGAACAACACTCGAAGCATACGTCATCTCCTTCATCGATCTGATTGGTTTTATGACTATCCAATTGCGGCCAGAGGAATTTGAGCTACGTCGGTTGGTGACGCCCCTTTGGAAATGATTTGTCTACATAGCTTCCCCAGAGCCTATACTCAGTTTCAACTGAGAAGGGTCTGGTTTTAACCAGGCTAGATGTCTGATGTTTTTAGCAGGATATTTGATTCCTTTGAGGCTGCTCTGTCTAATGTGGGCGTTGGGCTGATCGTTTTCTGCATAAAGGCCATTTAGACGGCGCTGCTGTTTTGCTGCTGTTTCGTTGTGTGTTTTGCTGTATGTTTTCCACGCTAAAACCATTTGATCCGTTTACTGCTGCATGTGCCTGAGTTGTGCACGTGGGCTTGCTCTTCAGGCATATTACTATCGGCTGTGCGTGTGATAATTAGCTTTTTCCCCCTTTTCTTTACTTTGTCTTTTATTTCAGTTTGATGTTGGCTATTTTGTAATTCATTTAGTTGCAACCTTGTTGCTTTGTGATTTATTCTTTTGTCTACAAGTCAGTGCTCATTTGTGGTGAGTGTTTTGCATCACCAACAACTCAGAATTCTGTTATTATTATTTGGTTTTAGTATCATTTGTTCAGTGTATTCATTGTCTTTTTGTGTTTATTGTAGGCTGACGGACCCGGGTTGGGAGGCTAGCTTTTCTTGCCTTCTGGTGGTGGTATTTCAAGCACTGAGTGTGGTTTGCCGCTTATAACCGCTTGCACCTCACTGGGCGTGTTTGTGTGTGTGTGTGTGTGTGTGTGTGTGTGTGTGTGTGTGTGTGTGTGTGTGTGTGTGTGTGCACGTGTGTTTTCTGGATAAGACACCTAGCTAGCCTACCTCGCTGCGGCTAAGCCTCAGCCACCTTAGAATTGAATTTTCTTTATTTTGTGTGTGTTGACGTACGGTGCTGTACTATTCATTTGAATGACATTCTGCCTTGCAGTAACCTGAGAGTTTTATCTATTCATCTGAATTTAATAAACTCTTTTTGTACTGATATCCACGTCTCTTTGCCCTCCATGGTAACGAACCTGTGTGCCCTATTTCCATTGGGTAGTTATTTCCCCTTTCTCTGAAAAGAGGTGGCGTACTCAGCTTGTCATATTAAATTACCACTGTAAGATTTGGTATTTGTCAACTATTCACCCCCACCGCCACGCTACACTAGCAAACATTACCGCTTATTCTTATCTTATCTTCCTCTCTCTCACCTCCTCCGCCGAGAACCGTCTCTTTGGTCTTTTCGCTGGAACATCTGAAGAATGATCCATCATCGCTTGTTCTTATAGCTAGCCGGCGTGGCTAATCGGTATTGAGGGGGGCGTGTGTGTTAATGTTGAATTTGCTGTAAAGCAGTTCGTGTTTCTCGCTCGTTCTCGCTTCTCACAAGACTTCCTATTTACAACTTACCGGGATGTTAGTCCCCATGTTGCAAGGTTGGTTTTCCACCTGGAAACGCCGGGGGGAGTGGGGAATGTCACCATTCTCACCAAATGATTTCTAAACGGTTTTATTAGGTTGAAATAGTTGCCAAGTTCCCCTTTAAGCACTGATCTTATTCCGATTGCCAGTTATTTTTGGTGTATGCATTTAATGTTGGTCTCAGATCTGTGAAAGGTATTTTACTGGAGCAAGCAGACGTTATCTACAGAACATTACCAGAGACTCCTGTGTGGCCAGCACAGCAGAAAATTATATTAAAATTGATGACAATTTGATTAAAATCTGCAATGTTTATCTGTGATCGGTTTTTATAGATTCCAACGCTTCAAGACATGATTTTGAACCAGTTACACAAAAATCCTGTTGCGAAAATATCTCGATGAACTTCATTGCCAATAAATAGAGCATTTGTCTCTGCAGTGAAAACTAAACTTCAGTCAGGGATGCGTATATCATGATGTAGTCGATTCGTTGCAAAAGCTACTGCCACTTGATTTCCAGATTAAGATCCATCTGTGTATATTGGGGTATGTTGTGGGAACATTGCTCTCATGTCTAAAAATTGCTGGTGATAATCATTCAGATGAGTTGTAGATTTTTGGTTTCTTGTAAAATCCAGGCTTTTTGAGATGGAGATGGATGAATTCTGCAAAAATGTGTCTGTTTCAAAATGTTTAAATCCACTTTCAGATTCTCCAGATGGGTTTACATGCGTAGACCAAATGGACGGATCTAATAGGCTGGATTTTCATTATTTGTTTTAAGTTTGATTGCATATTTTAAATCCAACTTTATTCGTCTGATTTTCCAAGGACTGTTCACTGGCTTCTCCTTATGGACTTTGGATTGATATTCTATAAACTCCCAAAGCCAATCATATGCCTTGGTGGTGTAGAGTATCCAAAAGTCATATAAATGATTTCCTGGCCATAAACTATACTTTCATAGTGAAGCTTTGAGCAAATCAAAGTTCTGTACAAATTCTTCTGAGTTTAACTGTCTGCTCCCCACATGGTTTAGGATAAAACCTTTAAAACGTTAATGGCTTTAAAACATTTCTTTTTAAGTAATTTAATGTGAGGAATAAAAGACAGATTCCTGTCAAAGGTGATCCCAAGAAACCTGGTCAACATTAATGGGGACTCCATCCATAAACAACTCTGGTTCATTGTACAATGAATGAACAAAGCTGACAGAAATGCATGAAGACGGTTTTTGTTTGTGAGAACTTGAAACCATTCTGCTTTGACTAAGATTGTATTTTGTTAATCTTCTTTCCTTGTGTATTGCAATGATTACTGCCCCACATAAAGCTATATGGCTATTAAAATCTCCCATTAGAATAAAGAGAGATGGGAGCTGAGCGACAAGGTTATCCAAGTCCATGTGTGTCAAATTTAAATCAGGAGGAATGTAAATAGAACGGACTATAATGGTTTTCTGCAGCATCAGTCACCTGTAGATTGCTGATAATATTTATATGACTATGAATCACCTCATTTCTTATTAAAATGGCTGTACCACCGGAAGCCCACTTGTAATTAGGGCAGAATAGTCACATTTTTAAAAGAGAAAGCCCAATCAAATGGTAATTGTATCTCCTGAAGACATACAAAAAGAGGATTAATAACTGCAGTTAAACGCAGCAACTCAGTAAAATTACTCCTCACACCACGACAGTTTCATTGGATGATAACATTTTCCATTACCTATTAGGAAGAATAGGAACCATCCTGATTCTACCTTTAGGAGATGGGCTTCTACTATGGTGTTCACCCTCTTTCATTTCCACATCTTTAATTTGTCTCGTCTTTCAAGTTTCATCTTTCAGAGCTTGTCGTTCTGTTCTTTTTATTTGCCTTTCGGTTCTCAGTTGTCGAACTCTGACTGAGATGAATGCCATTTGAAAGAGTTTCGCTCTGAATTCCTGTATTAATCATCCTTGAGAAAAGATTAGTTTAAGATTAGATATAGTTCTAAACAGTTTGAGGTTTCTCTTTATGCATCCATGTGATACCTGTCTGGCAATCTATTGTTCACACAGCTTTATTTTGACAGCAGAAGCAAATGTTTAAACAGGTGCAGCGGCCACCATTTTCTTTGATTCAGGATAACCGATCCTCTTTGTATATCAGATTCTGAACTTCTGTTTTTCCTATTCTTTGATTACATGGAAAACTGTTTTGATGCAGCTTAATGATCACCTGTGCAATTACAAAAATAAGATGTTTTTTTTTTTTCACAACTCTCCATGTCATGGCCTTCCTCAACAAAATTACAACAGATGTGTTTGTTGTTGCAGCCATTAGAACTGTGTTTGTACTTTCGGAAATTGAAGTAATGGAAGCCAGAGCAAACCACATTTCTCAGAGACCAAGATCTCTTCCTCCGCAGACAAGGGACTCACAGTGTTTCTTATAACAGTATTGGGATAACAAGGATCTATGGCCATGTTTACACCTGGTATTAAGATAAGTGGACGACACAGCAGGTTAGGGTTAGAGTTAAATACAGGTGTAAACGGGGTCTAAAACGTTTGAGCTTGTCCACTTTCAACCACTTCCAGTGGTAGTTGAAAACGCATTTGCCCGGATTGATTTCATACTATAGACTCTCATGTGGTCGAATGTGTTCGAACAGCCACAAAATACGCCTACTCTCCGCCTACTGACCTAACCAGTGAACATTATGGGAAGAGCTCTAGCCAGACGGGATATAAACTGTCGGATGAAGACCCAAGTTTGGTTTGAAGACGAAAAATTTACCAAACACAATGTTCTCTCACCATTCCTGATTTCTAACACACACTCACAGCGTTCGGCTGGTCTTACGGCTATCAGAGCAGAAACTAAAGCTGCTGCTTTACGTGTGTTTTTCCATCGTCTCCAGTCGCGTTCATATCTAAATTGCGTGAGCTTATTTTGTACATTAAATCGGAAGATCTGAAAAGCCCATACATGTAGCCCATACATAGACCCTTTCCTTGAAAAATCAGGACAGAAGTGTGTAAAAAGGAATGTGTCTCCCTCGTCTACTTGTGACCTGATCCACCGAAACACATCTTAATACCTTGTGTAAACAGGGCCTATTATATTTACATTTAGTCATTTAGCAGATGCTTTTGTCCAAAGCAACTTACAAACTTACGAGTCATCGTGAAGAGGCAAAAACAACGCAAGAAGTGCTCAAAATACGAAGTTCAGGCATTGTTCAGAGTAGCATAAGCCCGATAAGGGAGGAATAAAGGAAAAGGAACGAATTTAAATTTTTTTATGAGGTTAAGTGCTCACGGAAGAGATGGGTTTTCAGCTGTCTTTTGAATGTTGTCAGGGATTCTGCATTCCGGATGAGGGTGGGGAGAGCATTCCACCAGCATGGAACCGTGAATGAGAATGTTCTGGAAAGTGATTTTGTGGCTCTCTGTGATGGAACCACGAGACGTCACTCGTTGACCGATCGTAGGCTTCTGGTAGGGATGTAGACTCGTAGGCTATTAGCCAAGAAGCTATTAGCTAGAAGCCGTAGACTATTATACTCTATTATACTCTCATATGACTGAAATATGCAGTGGTCCATGATAAAATCATTATGGATTATTCTATGGTTATCTCATTCTGACCTGCAGCAGAAATGCAGAGAGCCTCATGCATCATAGACTATCAGCATGGCTTTACAGTCAGGACATCAGTGAACATCAGTTCTTGTTCAGCATTTAAAATGAACGCCTATATATTTTACAGAGGGAAACCGTAATGAGACGCATCGCTTTTTCTAAGGTGCACTAAACAGATGGAGAAACATTGGATGTATACAACAACAACACATAAAATGTTAAAAGAAAATAATAGATGATTTCATATAATCATTTAAGATGGATTTAACAAGAAATGTTTGAGTTAATATGTTGAGCACATGTGAGATCATTATGGCCTGAGAAACAGGAAATTTCAGTAAAAGTCTCTGCTTAACCCTGTATGATATATGAAATAACTGTCAGCTTTCCCCATTTATATTAAATTTTTTTATTCATAGACCCAAACAAAGCAGAAATATGCAATTTTGTGCAGTTACTTCCAGGCTTGAATTTCCTGTCAGTAACTTAATTTGTCACCTGAGACGTCACATTACTCAAAACTTGAACGCACTGTCACCAAGTTAATCAATCCGATCCATACGCCGCCCCACCCGAACAACACAAAGCATGCTGGGAGATGATTAATGATCATTACCTTGTCATTGACCACGCTCTTGCCATCCCAAGCCCAGCCGCGCTTGGTGAAGTAGTTGACGGTAGCAAACTCTATCAGGGCGGAGAAGACAAAGGCGTAACACACGGCGATGAACCAGTCCATGGCTGTGGCGTAGGCGACTTTCGGCAGGGAGTTACGAGCGCTGATACTCAAAGTGGTCATAGTCAGTACAGTGGTCACACCTGAGAAGAATATAAACAATAACAATGCAATGCAAATTACTATAATAAACCAATGCAATGCTCAATTCAAACTTAGAACTTCTTGAAGTTAGACTTTCAACTTAAACTCATGCTGAAATACAACTCAAAAGTTTTTGCCAAGATGCAGTTGTATGGCATCTCACAAACGTGGCAGAAATCTATTCCAACATTAAATGAAAAATAAAAACGGTTTAGCAACGGTTTTGACAAACGTAGACACACACACACAAAAAATTTGTATTGCGTAGCATTATTTATGGAACAAAACATAAAACACTTAACAACTGTATTTAAAAATAAATTAAATTCAAAATAAAAAGTTATAAATAAAAAGTTATAAATAAATATTTTTGAACAAACTTCAACTGGTCAAAATTGTTCCCAAAAACACATCTTCCATTGGTTGGGCAATATAGATAAATAAATAAAACAAATTAAAGAGTGACAAATAAATAAATAAATAAATACAATAATAAATAAATTAATAGATAGATAAAACAAATGATCAAAACAGCTCCCAAAAACATCTTCCATTGGTTGGACAATACTGATAAATAAATAAAACAATAAGTAAATAAAACAATGAATCCATATATAAAGTAATGAATAAAAACTGTTCAGAATTGTAATATATATATATATATATATATATATATATATATATATATATAAATATAATATATATATATATATATATATATATATATATATACACATATATATATATACATACTGTACATTCTCCTTTGTTTGGTTGAACAATACTGATAAAAATAAATAAAAACTGGTCAGAATTGTTCCAAAAAGCATCTTTCATTGGTTAGACAGTATTGTCTAACCAATGAAAGATGCTTTTTGGAACAATTCTGACCAGTTTTTATTTATTTATTTATTTTTATCAGTTGGATGGATGGATGGATGGATGGATGGATGGATGTCATGGAACATAACGTCTCGGTTACATATGGTAACCCTCGTTCCCTGAGGGAGGGAACGGAGACGTACGTCGTGGTGAACGACGAATAGGAATCTCGCTAGAGAGGCCAATCTACTTCGAGTGAAACTAAAACAAGCCAATACACATTGGCGTGCAATCATTTGCATCAGCTGCGCAGCCTCGCAGCGCGGGTATTTAACGAGCAGCTGGTGTGATTGCACTTCAGTTTTTTGCTGAGGAGCCAAGCCTGAAAAGCTGGTCGCCCCGGCGGGTAGCAGCAGATGTGGCGACGGGACGTACGTCTCCGTTCCCTCCCTCAGGGAACGAGGGTTACCATATGTAACCGAGACGTTCCCTATCGTCCGGTCACTACGACGTACGTCGTGGTGAACGACGAATAGGAATCCCTAGCAAAGCGCCACAGCTGCTGCACCCCATCCAGCGCCCCGTGTAAGCCTCCTCACCTTCTTGCCTGGAAGGACGATAGGAGAGGGCTTACACCGAGAGTATCCGTCACTGTTGTTCCGTTATAACCCATACAGTGAGATTATTGGATAACACTGGGAAAGCGTGCCCGATCTGAGGGAGGGGAACGCTGCGGGAGCCACATTCTTAAGGAGAGTTATGTGGGAATAGACATATGGACTAACCCGAGGGTTGTACTGCATATGAGTAATGGGTGACTTAGCCCAAGGGAAAGACACGGGCTTCCATTAGGAGCAGCCGTGGAGAATATACACATATGGGATCCCCGTAGGGTCACACATATGGGACCCAGCCTAGACCCGGTTCTCAAGGATTCAGCGGACAAGGCCTGGCACCGGACACTCCGCCATGTCCGGGCCGAGGGTGTTTGGAGGACTCAACAGGTTTTGACTCTGGAGTAATAAGGTGCACAGTAGGATGCAGCAAGCCGACAGAGCCGGTACTCACCGTGCTTCTACCCGTTTAGGGTGAGAACACGGGAGGACACGGGCTCTACACGTAGGCTATAGAATCTAGCGAACGTGTTAGGTGTCGCCCAGCCCGCAGCTCTACAGATATCTGTTAGCGAGGAGCCACGTGCCAGCGCCCAGGAGGATGCAACGCCTCTCGTGGAGTGTGCATGCAACCTGAGCGGACAGGGCACGCCTTGAGATTGGTAAGCCAAGGCGATGGCATCCACTATCCAGTGGGCCATCCTCTGCTTGGAGACAGCCTTTCCCTTCTGCTGGCCTCCGTAACAGACAAAGAGCTGGTCTGAGGTCCTGATGCTTCGAGTTCTGTCCACGTACATACGCAGAGCGCGAACGGGACAGAGCAAAGCCAGGGCTGGGTCTGCCTCCTCCAGGGGCAGCGCTTGCAGGTTCACTACCTGATCTCTAAAGGGAGTGGTAGGAACCTTGGGCACATAGCCAGGCCGGGGTCTCAGTACAACATGGTTGTCACCCGGCCCGAACTCTAGGCACGATTCGTCGACCGAAAATGCTTGCAGGTCCCCTACCCTCTTGATCGAAGCCAGTGCAATCAGCAGCAAAGTCTTCAAGGAGAGAAGCTTTAAGTCTGCTGACTGCAAAGGCTCAAAGGGAGCATCCTGAAGTGCTCGAAGCACCAGGGAAAGGTCCCAAGAGGGTATGGAGGGAGGACGAGGAGGATTTAATCGTCTCGCCCCCCTAAGGAACCTGACGACCAGGTCGTGCTTTCCTACTGTTTTGCCATCTATGTGGTCATGATATGCTGAAATAGCAGCAGCATGTACTTTAAGGGTGGAGGGAGACAGCCTTCGCTCCAACCCTTGCTGCAAGAAGGAAAGCACTGACCCTATCGAACATCTTCGGGGGTCCTCTCTACGGGAGGAACACCACTCGACGAACAGGTTCCACTTCAAGGCGTACGCACGTCTCGTAGACGGCGCTCGCGCAGAAGTGATGGTGTTAAGTACCTCTGGGGGTAAGTCACCTAGAACCTCCGCGTCCCGTCCAGGGACCAGACATGGAGTTTCCAGAGGTCCGGACGCGGGTGCCATAGGGTGCCCCGTCTCTGAGTCAGAAGATCCTTCCTCAGAGGAATGGGCCAGGGAGGGACTGTCACGAGGAGCATGAGTTCTGGGAACCAAGTCCGGGTGGGCCAATAGGGAGCCACCAGAAGGACCTGCTCCTCGTCCTCCCTGACTTTGCACAGGGTCTGTGCAAGTAGGCTCACTGGGGGAAATGCATATTTGCAGAGGCCCCGGGGCCAGCTGTGAGCCAGTGCGTCCGTGCCGAGTGTTCCCTCGGTCAGGGAGTAAAACAGCTGGCAGTGGGAGGTCTCTGAGGAGGCAAACAGGTCTACCTGAGCCTCCCCGAACTCTCTCCAGATCAGCTGAACCACCTGGGGGTGGAGTCGCCATTCTCCCGGGAGCACAGCTCGTGATAGCTCGTCGGCCACACGGTTGAGCACACCGGGGACATACATGGCTCGAAGCGACCTCAGACGCTTCTGACTCCAAAGGAGGAGATGGCGGGCGAGTTGCGACATGCGACGGGAGCGTAGACCACCTTGACGGTTGATGTACGCAACGGTCGCAGTGTTGTCCGTACGGACCAGCACGTCTCTGCCCTGTAGCGGCCTTTTTAGGCGGCTCAGAGCGAGACGAACTGCTAGCAACTCGAGGCAGTTGATGTGCCAGTGCAGTTGGGGGCCCGTCCACACCCCTGATACTGCATGCCCGTTGTACGTGGCACCCCAGCCGGTGGCAGAGGCATCTGTGAATACCACAGCATGCCTGGACACCTGTTCCAAGGGGACTCCTGCCCGAAGGAACGAGGGGTCTGACCACGGGCTGAAGGTCTGGCGGCACGCCGGTGTGATTGCCACCCGGTGAGTGCCGTGATGCCACGCCCATCTCGGGACTCGGCCGTGAAGCCAGTGCTGAAGCGGTCTCATATGAAGCAGCCCGAGCGGAGTTACCGCTGCTGCCGCTGCCATATGCCCCAGGAGCCTCTGAAAGAATTTCAGTGGGACCGCCGTCCCTGTGAGACGCGCTGTCTGGGCGACCGAATCCAACTCCATACCGAGATAAGAGATCCTCTGCACGGGGGCGAGTTTGCTCTTCTCCCAGTTGACCTGAAGGCCCAGCTGGCTGAGGTGCCTGAGCACGAGGTCCCTGTGTTCGCATAACTGATCTCGAGAGTGTGCCAGTATGAGCCAGTCGTCGAGATAGTTGAGAATGCGAACGCCCTGTTCTCTCATGGGAACAAGGGCCCCCTCCGTGACTTTCGTGAAGACACGAGGAGACAGGGCCAGCCCGAAGGGCAGGACCTTGTACTGATATGCTCGACCCTCGAACGCAAAGCGCAGAAACGGCCTGTGTCGAGGAAGAATCGAGACATGAAAGTACGCGTCCTTCAGGTCGATCGCTGCAAACCAATCTTGGGGACGGATGCATTCGAAAATGCGTTTCTGCGTAAGCATTTTGAACGGTAGCTTGTGAAGGCTCCGATTCAAAACTCGCAGGTCCAAGATCGGTCGTAACCCACCACCTTTCTTGGGTACAATGAAGTAGGGACTATAGTGCCCTGACCTCATATCGGCTGGAGGGACCGGCTCTATCGCGTCCTTCGCCAGTAGGACTGCGATCTCCGCGCGCAAGACATGGGCATCGGCTGCTCTCACTGTAGTGGAGTGGATGGCCCGAAACTTGGGGGGACGCCGGGCGAACTGAATCGCATAGCCGAGCCTGATGGTCCGAATGAGCCAGCGAGACGGACTGGGGAGCGCTAGCCAGGCTCGCAGAGACCGTACAAGCGGGACCAAAGGGACCGTAGGCGTACCCGGAGTGGGGCAGCGAGGTGGAACACAGGGGCTCGGCTCGGGAGGCTCTCTCTGGGAGGCGGCCCGTAGCGGAGTCTGAGTGTGCTGTGCAACACTTACCTGGTTCCACGAGGCCGGAGGTGCAGGAGGCGGCTTGGTTGCGTTCTCGAACTGCACACTGCTGCCTGCTGGCGATAGAAGAGGCGGATGAGAGTGGTGAGGATTCTCTCCCCCCACTGCTCTCCGGGCCCTCTTCGGACCCAGAGACGGAAGAAACTGCTCTTTTATTGAAAATTTGGGTACCGCTGGTTTTGAGGCAAAAGGAAACAAAGGATTTTCCACCCGGCCCTCTTCCGGGGGATGGAGCGATGCGGTCATCGTCTCCTGGAGAGCAGTCCCTGCCATCTCTGGGTCGCCCGTCCTAGGGCCGCTTGCTCCTGGCTTTGCCGCCCTTCTTAGCGGGGTCCTGGACGGGCGGGGCGGCCCGCCTGCGACTGGCTCCACGGCGCCGTTTAGATGGAGGCTGCTGCGGCGGCGCGGGAGCAGGGGCAGACGCAGGAGGCCGCCCTCGGCGACGAGCAGACTGAGGGGCCGCAGGCGGTGGGGTGGGAGCAGCAGCTGGCCGTCGCGGCAGGATGTGTCTGATGGCCTCAGTCTGCTTTTGTACAGCCGAGAACTGCTGGGCGAAGTTCTCGACCGCGTCGCCGAAGAGGCCGGTCTGGGACACGGGGGAGTTAAGGAACCGGAGCTTGTCGGTCTCCCTCATGTCGGCCAGACACAGCCAGAGATGGCGTTCCTGGACCACCATGGTGGACATCGCACGACCCACCGACCGCGCGGTCACCTTCGTCGCACGAAGCGCGAGGTCCGTCGCGATACGAAGTTCCTGAAGAACTTGGGGATCGTGACCACCCTCGTGCAGGTCCTTCAGTGCCTTGGCCTGATGGACCTGCAGCAACGCCATAGCGTGCATGGCAGAGGCGGCTTCCCCACAGGCCTTGTAAGCCTTGCCGGTTAAATCCGACGAGTACTTACAGGCCCGGGAAGGAAGACACGGTTCTCCACGCCAAGTGGAGTTAGGGCACAGTTGCATCGCAACGGCCCGTTCCACTGGCGGGATACGCGTGTATCCCTTAGCCGCCCCGCCATCAAGGGTGGTGAGGGAGGAGGAACCACTGGGACGGTTTCTGGCAGTGAAAGGTGCCGTCCATGTCCCCGTAAGCTCCTCATGCACTTCCGGGAAGAAAGGCACTGGGGTGGGTTGCTGAGAACCAGCACGCGCCACCCCGAGATACCAATCGTCCAACCTCGAGGGTTCGGGACACGGTGGAGGATTCCACACGAGCCCGACCCCTTTGGCGGCCCGGGAAAGCATGGCCATCATCTCCGGGTCCGTCTCAGGCACCGCTGGCACACCCGAAGGAGGCAGCGGTGCCGAGTCGTCGTCCGCAGAGAGGTCTGACCCACCCTCCGATGCAGCGATCGACATCTGGTCTTCAGGGGGAGCCCCAAAGGAGACAACCGGTACACACCGCGAGGATGGTCCAGCTTTCTCCAATGGGGGCTCCACTGGCTGCGGAGCATGAGAGGGGTGAGGGTTCCTAGGGGGTTGGTTCCCCGAAGGAGACGCGCTCACCGTAATCCTCAGGTCACCCGTGTCACTGCCCGAAGCAACCCTCTGAGGAGGATTGGATCGAGGCAGAGGCACGGGGACTCCGCCCCTTTGCAGGAACGTGAGTCTCGACCGCAGCTCCGCGATGGTCATCTTCCCACAATGGGTACATGACTCATCCACCAACGCTGCCTCAGCGTGTTTAATGCCCAGACACACGAGGCAGCGTTGGTGACCATCCCGTGAACCCAGGTAACGACCGCATCCAGAAACACACAGATAGAAAGTCATCTTTAAAAAGACGCTCTCTATCTGTGTAAGCTCTTTTAGGGACTGCTCTCACTGGTGCTGAAACACGCAGGGGAACAGTCACTGCGAACACAGACAGGAATGTGCACCTGTCTGTGCGCTGTCTCTCTCTTACCAGCTGTTAGAACAGCCTTTGAGCGCTCTAATGGCGCACCTTACCAGCTGTTATAACAGCTTTTTTTGTTTGCTCAGTATGTAAAACAAAAAAAGACAGAGAAGGTAAAGAGAGAGAGAAAGAAGACTGCTCGCGCTGCCGTGCTGTAACGCCCGCACCGGGAAGGAGAGGTCCGAAAAGGCTTGTCTTGTCACTCTGTTTGTAGAACGCATCGAAGTGCTTGGCTCCGAAGCAAAAAGCTGAAGTGCAATCACACCAGCTGCTCGTTAAATACCCGCGCTGCGAGGCTGCGCAGCTGATGCAAATGATTGCACGCCAATGTGTATTGGCTTGTTTTAGTTTCACTCGAAGTAGATTGGCCTCTCTAGCGAGATTCCTATTCGTCGTTCACCACGACGTACGTCGTAGTGACCGGACGATAGGGAACCCAAGTTCGACCTGAAACAAGGTTTTCATGAGCGCAAGAGATCTTTATACGTGTGGAGCAACACACCAACCGCAGGAGAAAGTATTTTAACATCACAAAAATGACATACTTCACCTCAATGACTAAACGTCTCTAAGGCTTGAGTCTGTAGGGTTGTCCCTGTTGTTATATATTTGGTATGCCACATACTTTCCAGTCTTCGGGCTTCTAATCGACCAAAAACACTTGGCCTCTAAATGCCTGAATCGCTCTCATTCTTTCGCATTTCTGTCCCTTTCTTAGAACTCTGCTGTGTTTACTGCAAAATGAAAGTATTTTTAGAAAGCGCCCTGTGAGTTACAAGGAAGGGCTTGAATAATTCTGTTTTTGAGGGAATAATACAACAAGATGACAGCCTTCTTTGGTCGGGGACCGGAGAGACAATAACCTTAATGAGAATCCTCGGGCACTTTCACGACTTTTAGTGTGCGATGCTCTGAACGCTCCCAGCTGAGACTCAGTGACATCGTAAAGGGATTCTGGAGAGGAACCTGTTCCTGACTCCTGCTTGATCCGGGTCTGCAGTGACAGATCCACCTGACAGACGGCAAGCTTGGGGACTCCGACTGCGACCATGCACGTAAACAAATGCCTCCAATTAATTTCCATCGCCGTCAAACTCTTCAGTATTCAATCCCGGGTGGGACGAGCATGACAGCAGCCAGCGGATGTTGGTTTGAAACGGTTTGACAACCAGAGAGCAGCAGATGAGGAGTTTTGGATGGATCACTTTACCTGACTATCAGAAATCTTGAGGCAAAATGCAGGTATCCATCCACTGATAAAGCAGTGACAACACATCAGTCATAAAAAAAGACACCACAGTGAAAGTGAAGAGTGAAAGAGGTCAGTGACCGCACACAAATGATGCTTTTTTAAATGGCCATTTTAAATAATATTCCAAATCATAAGAAGTGTATTTGTTCAATATGCAAACAAATAGAACAAGTTTACACAGGAACTGGAGATATTTACCCATTAATCTCATTAGGCCTTCTACTCAAAAGTATGGCTAAAATAAGTGGTTACTAGACAAGTGTACTAGTTTAAAGTGTCACAGTTGGTAAATAAATAATAAAGTAATATTTATAGAATACAAATTGACAGTAAAAAACATACCCTTTTTATATTTAACATCACAACAGTCATTAATCATTTAGTTTAGGGTTTAAATAAATACAAGTTTAAAGTGTGCTAGTTATGTGATTATAATTGTAATACATTAAACAATATTTATATATTAAAATTTGATATTTTGTCATATTAAACATCACAACAGTCATTGATCACTTAATTTGGGGTTTACATAAATAAATAAATAAATACAAGTTTAAAGTACAACCCTTATGTGATTTATAATTTTAATAAATAAAACAATGTTTATATAATAGCATTTTACATTTTTGTAATTTGTTTATTAAACATCACAACAGTCATTGATCACTTAATTTAGGGTTTAAATAAATAAATAAATAAATACATAAATACATAAATACAAGTTTAAAGTACAACACTTATGTGATTATCATTTTAATAAATAAAACAATGTTTATATAATAGCATTTTACATTTTTGTAATTTGTTTATTAAACATCACAACAGTCATTGATCACTTAATTTAGGGTTTAAATAAATAAATAAATAAATAAATACAAGTTTAAAGTACAACACTTATGTGATTATAATTTTAATAAATAAAACAATGTTTATATAATAGCATTTTACATTTTTGTTATTTGTCTTTTGTAAAAGTGTGCTAGTTATGTGATTTATGTAATTTTAATAAATTAAACACTATTTTTAAATATTAATAGTACATAGTATAATAGTATATTAAATAGTATAAAACTATTTATACTATTAATAAAATTCGATTTTTTTGTCATTTGTTTATATTAAACACCACAACAGTCATTTATCACTAAATGTAAGGTGTAAATGAATAAATAAATAAATAAATGTGCACTCATTTAAAGTAGAATATAAATGAAGACATGGTAGATTAAAATTGATTTAATATTGACTGTATTATACAGCTGTATAGGGAGCAGTAAAGAAGCGTGGAGAGCCTGATCGCCTGGGTAGCAGGTGATTTGCTTTCTGAAGAGTTCAAATGTTTAATCATCTTTCGTAGAGACGCTGTCAGACACTAGACTGCATGATGGAAAAGGATCAGTTATGGCATGGAGAGAAATGTAATCGAACACACTTGAACACTTCAGGCAGATGAAAGGAGCTCCATACTGCCTGCCTGCCTCCAACGACTTCAAAAGCTTCTGTTGTCACTTTAAAGAAAGCAAAACACCATCTGAAAAACCATCATCCTAAATTTAGGTTATAAAATGGAATGGTGACCAACAGAATTCTATGTAATTATTTTTCAGCTTCCATCAAGTATCATTATCGACTGAGCTGCAAACAAACCTATAGCTGATACCATTCATAATACATGGCGAGACCAGTCACTTTCTTCTCCGCTGTCAAGTTAAAATGCTTTCATTTTCTAACAAAAATGAACATTCTATTTCACTCACTTACACTCAAAACCATAATACTTTTTTATTTTTATTTTGCGGAGCACAAAAGATGTTTTTTTTCCATTCAACAAAAAAAGTAAATGTGTATGAACGTGCTGTCAATCTAAAAAAAAAATAAAAATCAATAAGAACAAACAATGTATCACTGAATTAATCCACATGACTCATGCACTAAATTCCAAGTCCTCTGAAGTCACATGATAGTCATTTATTCACATTTATTTACTCAAAATTGCCAATCATTCACAACATGTGAAAAAACATTTTGGCATCACTGTCATCAAACCTGGTGCAATGCGTTTTTAACACACCATATTTGAGCTGAAGATTTGACAGTTGTCGCCGATGGCAAGATTTTCCACAAACTACGTAACTTTGCCGTGTTCCTCACACAAAGCTATTGCATCACATCAGAAGACTAGAGAATATAATGCATGAGTCATACCGACTGCTTTAATGGTGCTTTTTTTTGTTGTTATTTTTGGAGCTCGAAAGCCCCAGTCCCCATTTCGAAAAGCACTCTGGGCGTTCGGCAGTGTAACTACCAATGTGTTTCACGGAAGAAAGAAACTCTTCTGGGTTTGCAACAACACGAGGGTGAGCAAATGATAGCATTTTCATTTTCGGTTGGACTGATCCTTTATTACTTTGTGTTTTTCAGTGTGTTGCATTACTAGTGTACAGCGTACGTACAAGCGTCATAATAAAGTATACATTAGATAACACTCCGTAGCCATTTAGCCCAGAGCAAGTTTTCAATTATGCAACTCTCGACCGCCTTCATGCACATCTGAGCTCCATTTTAATGCCATTCTCTCTATTTCAACTTTAATATCTTGACACATCATTTAACTCTAATAAGCTATACACAACATGCTAACGATTCATGTGCTGCTCTACAATTAACGTGAGGCATTAATGTACTGACGTTTTAGCGTTATTGTTTGGAAATACAATATCTCTTTTGGGAACGCTAGCTCTCTGAACATGTGCCTTATGGAAGGTTGTTTAAAGGCTGTTTAATAGACAGACAGAGTGAGAAAGATAAGAGACAGAAAGAGGCCGGGACAGCTGAAGAACTGCCAGAAAGACTCCAGGGACAGAGAGAGAAACCGACGGTAGAATAAAGACAAAGACAAAAAGAGAGACAGACGGAAGGGGCAGAAAGACATCTGAACCTATGCCAGGAGGGCTCATCTCCTCAACATTACCTGCTTAGCAACACAGAGCTCAGGGAATCTCCACAGTAACCGAATTGTTCCGTACCTGAGCTCCATAAATCCTCACAGAAATGCCCAGAAAGGACCGGCTTCCCCGTTAAAGTCTCTAATCTGGGGCAGAAGACTCTGGAGCCAGAGGCTCCCAGGGCTCCTTGTGAATTTTATGGCTTGAAGGTCAATTCAGCTTCTTCAGCTACAGTAGTGTTTCTCACAGTCCTGATCCTGGAGTACACCGGCAATGCACATTTTGTATGATTTCAATACTTAAAGTTAGAGTTAAGCGGTTTTGCTGATTAATCTGCACAGATTACCGATTACTGGAACATTCGGTTATCGGTAAAAATCCATACCGACTGTTTTTACAGGGGTTGCGTTTGTTTGCTGGAGCGGCTGAGAAGGGTCCACTGTCATTAAACAGTACGAGAGCGGCCTCTAGAGGTCAAATAAAACCATCACTGACGCCTCGTGGAGTTTGTTTTGACACGGAGCGGACACTTCAGATGCAGATTTAAAACAGACAATGAAACGGTATGTATACAGTACACTACGGTACGTGTTTTCATATCATTATAAAGTAATTAATTTGTTGACTAGATGCTGTATTAGTGGAGAACCGCAGTATGTTGGCCTGAGTAACCAGAGAGGACACTAACTAATACCTCAAGCGGTTAAAACAATGTGACAAAAACACACACAAGCCGACCCAAATGTTTAATGTCACGATTGTTACCATTTATTTGCATTAGTTTATAATTAGCTGGTCGCTTTTATGCATTCGTTAGCGATCGAAGTTGCATATTAAAAGCTAGTGACATGAGAAAGAAAACTGTATCGTCATCCGATAGAAACACATTCGATTTCAGTTCTTTTTTCATCGTCACAGTAATACATATTTTGTTATTTTTATTAGATAATCATTAATAGTTTTAAAATAGTAAGAAATAAAGTGTGAGAGTATACAAATGTGTGTCTAATTTCAATGCTATGGCGTTTGTGTAGATATTTAAAGATGGCCATCTGCAAGCATGAATGTTTGGATTTGTATGAAATTGTAACACTTTACAATAAAGTCAATTTGCAACATATTAATAAACAAGGTTAATAAAAGTATTGTTCATTGTTCATTTTGATATTTACTAATACATTTTTACATTTTAAAGTGGTGTCTCTTAACATTAGTAAATGCAATTTGGACTAACACAAATTATCAAGATATAATTAATGTAATAATATTTTTTTATATTTAAAAAGATTTCATGGTTCAGTGCTGTTTTAAAATTTTTGTAATAATGTTCAGCAGTATTTTATGTGTTATGCCGGTTATCGGCCAGGGGTGCGTTTCCCAAAAGCATCGTTAGCAAACTATTTTCGCAAGTTCTGTTGTTATCAGCATCGTTCAACGAGTCTGTGTTTCCCGAAACCATCGTTTTAACGAACATTCGCAAACAGCATCGCAAACTTGTGTAGTTGGAACGACAGCTCTCGACTTCTGGTTAGAAGCATAGTTTCTAGTTTACATGACATGTGGACTTAATAAATCCTTATCTTGAGCAAAATAAGCAAGCTGACATTCATCACAACCTGTGTCTTTAATTTAGAATACATACAAATATCATTTACGTCTTTTAGTTTTAGAGTGCGCATGTGCGAACGTGCTCTACTATGTAAGAACGAGCCTATGATTGAATCTGGAAATAAAGCAAAATAACTGAGAAAAATGAGAAATAGTCCTCAGATGTCATGTCTGTAATTTATAGCAAAACATCTAGCGTTAATTCGATCTCAAACAGATTCATTAAAAGAAGTTATTACTCCACCACGTGCGTGACGTCATAAACCAACGTTGTTTAACGACCACTTTGCGACAATACGGTTTCGGGAAACAGTCGTGACTAGCTAGTTGATTTCTTCAACGATGCATCGTACTATGGTAGTTAATCAGCGAGTAACGTTGTTGTTCGGGAAACACACCCAAGAGTGGTCCAACCTAGTTATCGCTATCGGTAAAATCCACTATTGGTCGACCTCTACTTAAAATAACCAATTTAGGTCATAGAGGCTCAACTAATTAACTACAATCAGGTGTACTGGTATATTGGAAAACATGTTACAGTTTCTAGAATAAAAAAAAGTCATACTTTCGTATTTCATGGCCATGGCTGTACCCACCATTGAGGTCCGGGCCTCTGTATTTTGCAAAGATATCAGACAATGCCAAGATAACGGACTTTCTGAGCTGATCATACATAAAGTCTGGGATTCAAAGTGTCAAATTGTTGTTGATTTTTTATTTTTTATTCTAAAAAAAAAAAAAAAAAAAAAAAAAAATGTCTGCATGTTATACTTTCTAAGATAGTAAAACTGGTGGTAACTTCACTTTAATTTCCACCTGAATGTGTAACTATGACAACACATACAGTCTGTATATCTATTGTTAGAATTGTAAATCTAGACTCAATCACAGCCATGTCAATTTTAATCTAAAATCAAACCTTCATTCAGTTCAGTGTGACCTTAGTCCTCCATTAATCTGTCACAGTAAATTAATTTATGCAGATTTTCTCCATCAGTTCGGCTGGAGGCCAACAGTGCGTCATAAACCCAGTAGAAGTCAGAATATCAGTTTTGCAACAGCGAATGTGTGGAAAGATTTTAAATGTAATCAACCATTTCATTGAAACCTCAACATATTACACGATAAACACATCACTGATCATTACGTTCCATTTATGATATTAACTCTTTCCCCTCCATTGACGAAAATGTCCATCATTTATGAGACAATGCTTCCCCCGCCATTGATGGAAATTCCCGGCATTCCATGTTTTCACTGTTATTCTGTAGGGGGCGCTATGACACATCTTCTGAAAGAGTACTGAATCTCCAGATCAAAAGACACGTGAAGATGATGCAAAAACAAGCGATAGCATACGTAAGCAGATGAATATGTAAAATAACGCGATCATCAACATTAAACAACATATAAATCAAAACTGCCTAATGTTACTGAAATGTTGACCCAGGACAAGCTACAGAACTGTGAAGCTTTAGGGGTGTTGAAGGACTCGATCTACTCCATCTGTGTTTTGATCATCGCTCTGAATCCCATCCAGACGTAGTCTTTGACAAAAATGCAAATGTTGCTTTTTGTGAAACATATTCAAGTGTTGATTAAAAAAAGGAATGCATTAATCTAGAATACATTTTTTATTTTATTTTTGAAAGCAGAGGGTCTATTCGAGCCTTCTTTTGATATATTGCATTCAGATATTAATACAACAACATATTCTAGGGGGCCATGTAAGTTTTGTGAAAATGATCAAAAAAGCTGGCAGTGGCTGAGAGAGTTAAAACACCTCACATTTGAATTGCAAGCAACAATACACCATAAAAGTATGCATCAAGGAACCATAAAGAATGTGTTTGTATTTTCATCCAGATAAAATCAAAGAGGAACTGCATGCTCACTGAGTTCCCTTTCGAGAGCGGTAACTCTACATTGCGTAGCTACGCTGTGGGAACTCCTCCCTTTCCACTTTTGTTGAAATCTTATGGGCTAGCTTGGAACAGCTGGCCAATTTTCTCGAAGTATGCAAATACTGACAGGCTTGCAGGCGATATAAAATGCATGGGCGCGACAATTGCGTCAGAATCACGACTGAACGCTTGCACAGCTGATCAAACAGCGACCACACCGGCTAACACTATGTCTCGTTCCCGCCTCTCAGGGAACCGAGGTTACGATAGTACCGGAGACTGGTTTTTTTTTCTTCGCAATTGTATTATTATAGTGCCATATGTCACGTCTCCGAAGTAGCGTCCAGATTTTGAAATATTCCCAAAAACCAAGATCAATCTGAAGTTTGTGAGTAAATTGGAGATTCACTCAGAGATTAAACTCACCAAAAACAGTTCGGGCCGGAACAGACTCTCGGTTCAGCCAGAAGGACACCTGGGATAGGATGACGGTCATGATGCACGGCAGGTACGTCTGAATCACAAAATAACCGATCTTCCTCTTCAGGTGGAAGTGGGCCGTCATCACAGTGTACTCACCTGTGGGGGAAACAGAGAAACTTATGGGAACCAGTCCAAAATAAGATTCAAATAGGCTTTGTTGAGTAAATAACAAAACACTGGAGGGTATCAGATTCACAACATAATGCATGAATCGTAAATACTAAGAGATGTGAGCGATTAAAATCAGACATACAAGTGGTTACTTGAAAAAAGCTCAGTGACAGTCACATTCAAAATTCATTCATCAAATGTTTATCAGTGAATCCAGAAGTTTTTCTACAAAAATAAACTGGATAAATTTACATGCAGATATTTGTTAAAAAAAGATATCGTCCTCTTAAATACTATATTTATGTAGTCAAAGGATTGGCAATTATTTAACTCCTATACAGTTTCAAAGCTTCGTAAAAACAAGGATAAAAGGATTTAACAAATATGAATATCAAGATCATGATGGATCTCAACTTTAAGTTTCACAGAGAAACTTGCTAATGCATGATACCGCAAAGCGCCAAATATGCAAGGGACAAAACAAGTTTCATGATCAGTAAGAAATATTTATGGCTGATAAAATTCCCCAATTCAGTCACCATCAGCAAGTGTTACTCAATATTTTGATAGTCCACTTTAGACATTCTATTAACTATAAGTAACTTTGCAACTACATGTCAACTAATTCTCATTAGAGTATTAGACTGTTAGGTTCAGGTTAGTATAATTAGTTGACTTGTACTTGCAAAGTGACTTATAGTCAGTGTAATGTCTGTTGGGGAGCATCAAAATAAAGAGTTAGCAGATATTAAGCAGACAGTCTACTAATACTCTGATGAGAGTAAGTTGACATGTAGTTGCAAAGTTAAAGAGGACAATCGATAGAAAGTGTTAGCAAATCTAATTTTGGATCCTGATGGGAAATCATAAGAAAAGATTAAGTAAAAAGGGGCCAGGTGAAGAAGTGGCACCCTGTAAATAGGACATCAAAGAACAGATTATAAAACACATATTACATATTCTGAAAGGGCTGATGCAGGGGAGGGAAAGATGCATATAATTATAAGCCGGAAGCTATTTGAGGGAAGCCAGAATTACAAACGATCAAACGATCAAACGATCAGGTCAGTCTGAACCGACTCTACGGAGACAGATTGTTACCGAGCAAAATGACATAAAGAAAGAAAATCTCCTCGACATCATCATGAGGTTTTCAACCTCATTATCACAGAGCATTATTCCAACCGCTCGCAGAGACACACAAAACGTGGCAAACCGCCTGGAAACTGAGAATCTCCGCCGGCAAGTGGCCCACGAGACAGAGAGAGAAAGAGAAAGAGAGGGAAGGCATAACCCAAGGATGGAGGAAGACTTTGGTTGCCCATGGCAACAGAAGAGAGAAATCTATCTGGTGCTTTTGGATGTTGGTGGAGGATGCCGAGCTGGTGCCATTTGGCAGAGGGGGGAAACTCCTCGTCCTTTCTGCAGAGGAAGCACTGGCGGATTTTAGCCAGCTCTAATCCTGTAAATCTCATTCTTTCCTTTCCTTGTTGAACTGCACACGGCATCCTCTCGGAGACGGTTCCTCCTTTCACCAGCACCGGTTATCTCAGCACGGAGCTGCGCTGGGGAAAATAAGCACGGATGAGGATGAGCAGCGTCTGCTTTCATTTAATTAACAGCAGTCCACTAGAAAAAAACAGCAAGAGGAAATGTAAATGTGCACAGAGAGTTCAGGCGTGTGCGTGTGTGAGAAGGTGTCTCCACTGAATAAAAAGATTTAAAAGGGAAATAAGACTGTGGCTCTACTGTGGAGAAAGACGACAGCTCTCTTTCAGAACCTAGCGTGATGCCTATACCTTGGCTGGATTATAAAGCAGCGTCATGTTTGTTCATTGAAATAAAGCTGAAATAAAATAAAATATAAATATTAGATGGAAAAACCTTTTTAAAGGAAATTAAAAATGTTGCCTTGGCAACTAACTGAAATGAGTTTAAGCTGAAGCACTAAACATGACTGAAAATAAATAAAACTGGAGAAATTATAGATAAATATAAATTATAAATAAAAACTAAAACTGAACTAAAACTAAAAACTGAAATGAAAATAAATTAAACCTAAACATACATATATATATATACATATATATATATATATATATATATATATATATATATATATATATATATATATATATAATACACACACACACACACACACTTTACATAAAAAAAAAATGACGAAAAGCGTTAAACGAAAATTATAAATGTTTCCTTAGCAATTAACTAAAATAAGTTCAAGTTCAGGCTAAAAAAATGTACTAAGATATAATATATAAAAACAAACAAAAGCTAAAAAATAAACTAAAATTAAAACGAAAGCTAAAAATATAAAAACTAAATAAATAAATAAATAAATGTTAGATAAAAAACTTAAACTAAATGGAAATTAGAAATATTGCCTTGGAAACTAACTGAAATAAGTTAAAGAATTAAAATAACTAACTGGAAATAAAATAAATAAATTAAAACTAAAACTAAAAAAAATAAGAATAATAATAATATAAAAAAAACACATTTAAACAAAATAACTAAAAGTTTAACTTAAATCAAATTTTAAAACTGAAAATATAAAAATCAAATTCAAAAAAATAATAAAAACTATAATAATATATAAATAATACTAAAATAACATTCCAGCAAGGAGATATAAATCCCAGAATGCATTGCTCACAAAAATAATCAGAGATGGTTGGATGTGTTGAGAGAAATGTTGGATGTGTTGAGAGAAATGTTAAATATATTTAGTTCAGTAAAAATATGTAAAAATATGATAACAAAGAAAAAAAGAATATGAAAAAATTTGTCAGTCTAATTAAAACTGCACTATTTGTGCTAGCCATTATGTTTATTAGTGTTTGTTGTTAGCTTAGCAACATGCTAATGTCAATATCTATTGGAATTGTGAGTTCAAATAAGTAGCACTATTTGTGTTTAACCAGATCAGTTGTTTATGAAGTTCTATTGTAGTTAGGAATTTGCCTTTAAAGATAGCAGCCTATTCTACAGTAGGCAGTAGTGGACAGCAAGACAGCTCACACTAGGTTTTGGAACAGAGCTAACGTGTGTGTGTGTGTGTGCGTGCGTGTGTGTGTGTGTTAGTAGCCACTCAGAGCTGCCGCCTGTGCACCGTGAAGATGTTAATTAAAGCGTGAAGATGACGATCGGTCACAGGAGATGCCGTGATTCTCTCTGGAAAGCAGAGATTCCAGAGCACACACTGGCTCGGTTCCAAACCCCAGTAAGCTGATGTGCTATCTACTGTCTACACACACTTTATAAAACAGCGTCGTAATCGAAATCAAACCCCAAGAGTGGCTGAACTAAACTGCTCTACAAATACAGCAAGTCCATTAATGCTCACACAAATAGAGTGAAGTTGAATAGAATAGAATAGAATAGAATAGAATAGAATAGAATAGAATAGAATAGAATAGAATAGAATAGAATAGAATAGAATAGAATAGAATAGAATAGAATAGAATAGAATAGAATAGAAGAGTTGGGCATGATGTCTAAAAATGTTGTCTAGGAAGGCAGCTCCCTAGGGTTTGGAACGGAGCTGATATATATTACAGCAACACTACACTTGACACAGAGATTCTCATTAAGGAGCCTGACCTCATCCTGACCTGAAGACCAGTGCAGGTAATAACAGGAGAAAGACTATCGTTTTTTCACACATCATTTAATGAAGGCAAAGAAATAGCCCTCTGAGACACAACTTTATTTCAGGGTCTTCTGAAAAGAGGCATGATGCAGCAGTGCAACTTCATTTGAACTGCTGAAAACGGCCTTCAGCCTAGCACAATGCTATCTTCTGAACCTCTTACACAAACTGCATGTAATGAATAAGACATGCACTGTAAAAAAAAGAGACAATTTGTATTTTTGTCTGTTTTTACACATAGCATTGAGAAGATTACTTAAGATATTAATGTTTTCTGAAAAAAATAAAAATAAAATGAGTTTGTGCTTAAGGCGAGACACAGGTGAATAGGGTAAAATTTTAAAATAATAGATATCACCATGAAACTTCCTCAATTGATTACTTACACAAGTATATAAAAAAATGTATTACAAGTTTTAGAAATTTATATGTTTAATTATGCAAATTAGGCATTATCTCATTAAATATGCACGATTTTGCATATATTTTCGGTAGATAGATCTGAACATATGATAAAGCCAGATGCAAAATAATTTTTTCATTTTGTTTACACACAAGATGAAAATAAAAACTCAGAGGGATTTCAGGATATATGCTTTCATTACCTAGGAAATTAAAATATACTGTCCATAGCCTTAAAAAATCGATTTTCACCATATTTTTTTTATTCAAATGTCACATAAATCAGGCCAGGAATGATTTTTTGACAAATCCCTCTGAAAATATCCTCAGAATACTGCTAAGTGTATTACTGGAAAGTTTGGTGTACATAGGTGCTACATAGGCTGAGATGTTTCTACTGGAGAATGACAAAAAACTCATTTTGAGAAAACGTCAGTTAAAGATTGTTGAGATGAGAAAATGAGATTTCGTTGTTAGCTTTAAACCCCCCTTTGGACATTCACGATTGGTTACTGATAGAAAGGAAATGCCCATATTTGGGTTACATAGTGTTGTGCAGGAGACTCAGAGCTTTACAGCGATACCGGTCATGATAGACTTCAGTAAACAGACGGAGCTCGGCGTGTCGCGCTGGAATGCTAACTTCCTGGTAAATTCGGGAGAAACTTACAGCCGCAAGTAAACAAAATGTAATAAAATAAACATCTTAATATTTTCAACATTTTCTTTATAGCAGCTTGAAAGAACACATATTGAAGGAGTAAACTAGCCCAAAATCTCAAAACTGAGCACTGCATGAAAAATCGTTGTTTTTGCCTGCCGTGTCTCGCCTTAAGTGAGGTTGGGGTTAGAAAAAAAAGATCTTATTTTATTTGTATTACTTCACTGAGATGTATTTTCTTGTTTTTAGGCATAAACTCAATTTAGATATTTACATTTTTCATAGAGCAAGATTTAATGTCTTTAAAGATTTAAAGGGCCCTATCTTGCACCCAGCGCAATTGACTTTGTACACCGACGCATGTATCATTCCTATTTTGCACCCGCGCACAGCAGGTTCAGCGAAAAGAGGAGGCGTAAACGTTCCCTGGTGCTATTTTGCAGGTTTAGAAAACAATTCCACCACAGACCAGGAAAAACCTAGTCTAAAGTCAGTGGCGCGTTGCGCATGTTATTGATATGCTATTTTAAGGGCGCATGCTTGGCCATAATCAATGTAGCGTGTGCACAACACGCATGCACTTTGCTTATCTCATCTACACAGACGCAGCAGTTCTCATTTTTAGAAAACCATACATTATTACAAGGAAAAATATTAACACACGAGGGAAATCATTGTGGTGTCCATGAAGATGTGAAAAAATAGGCATAAATCTAGCTTACACATTTACCCAAATTATTATACGCCTGTTTAACCGAAGTTAATTTGGGTGGGTTTCTCCCATATCCCAATGTCACTTCTCTGTCTTTTACGGCCCTGACGAGAGCGTTGGTCTCCTCGGCTGTGAACCGCTCCTGGTGCGCGTCTGGCAAATCCACCGTTATAATAACAATCCGCCATGGAACAAGCGCGCCTGCTCTAAAAGGGAATGTAAGATGTCGCTCTGATTGGTTTATTTCACGTTACGCCCAAACCACACCTATGAGTAATGAAGCTACTTCAGACCAACCCATTTTAGATTTGCCTTGAGATCCGCCCACAAAGTTACTTGCGTTTCGCGCTTAAAATAGGGTCCATTGTGTCTCAAGTAAATTCATCTCGATGTTTCAATGTTTTGATATTTGCACAGCGAAAAACAAGACAAAAATACTGAGATTTACAGTAAACAATTGAAAGCTGAATAAAGACCCAAGTCAATTATTTGCCTGAAAGAATAACGATAATATATGACAAAAGCATATTGTCATCTATATAGAACCTCTTCTTCCAGAGGGTTAAAACAAAATGATCTGTGATTGGTCATTTTTACTAAGCAATCTCTTCATGTTTAAGTGTGTGTTTATTAGGCCAGAATAAGCTGCGATGAGGACTAGACTTTATGCTGATAGTCAAATGTCTGGTTACGCCAGTCTACACACACACACACATCCAAGCGCTGCAAACGATGACAGATCTGCACCGCTAATTACCACCAGCTAGTGTGTATCGCCCTCTCCCATACAACCGTGATGATGCTGATCGCCATGGTGATGTTTCAACTTCTAAGCATGATGTCACTGACAGAACGCCAGCATCATTTGATCTTTCCTGTTCTCTTTCTACGTCTCTCGTTTATCATCTTTCGCTTTCGGGAAACTCGGCCTCTATCGTCAACAAGCATGTTCGCCAGTAATGATCTCACAAAAACAGACAGATCTCAGTGCGTCAACGTCATGACGGACAGAAAAGGGGTGAATAGAACTGAGAGAGGGGTAATTTTGCGATAAAAGCAATAGTTCACCCAAAAATAAGAAGAAAGAAATCTGTCAGAAATATATATACTGTATGTAATTTACTATTATTTATGTGTTATTTATTTATTTTAATGTATTGAATTATACATATACATTTTATTTTATGAAAGGGAAATGTGCCTAATTAATCCTGAAAATAATGTCACAATGCAGCAGATTTTGAAATGAAAATGGTCGCTCCAAAACTGTATGTCTTTAGTTCTTCTGGGGAACATAAAAGAAAAGTAAAATAAAGTCAATGGGGTCCTAAAGATTTAACCCTATCGACAATTTTTTTTTTAATAAATGTGTGTATGTGTGTGTGTTCCACAGGTGAAGTAAAATCATGCATTTTGACATTATTTTCACGATAATTAAGCACATTTCCCCCTCATTATTCACATTACTGTAATGCGTCCGCACAATGTGTTGTTTTTTTTTGTGTGTGTGTGTGTGTGTGTGTGTGTGTGTGTAATTCTCATTATTCTCAATGGAGCTTCTCATTAGATTCTCATTAATGTAATACACAAAAATCTTAATGGTCCTAAAAATAGGCTTCATGTTCTTTAAGGAAAAAAACATTTCAAGTTTCTCTTTCTTGTGATTTCTTTGGGGTGATATATGGTCAGGAAAGAAAATTTGCTCACTGATGTACTGACTCTGAGTGTGTATCTGTTATCTTAAAGCCATTATCACAGCACTGATAAGCCAGAATAACACATGGGCGTCACGTACCCCGGCATCGTGTTTAAGTGCTCAGCTGACACACTTGGTTTTTGTAAACACACCCCTTCATTGCATCATTAATCAATGTGAAAACACACACACACAGATAGACAAACCTGAAGTGGCTTTACTCTAAGTGGTTTCCGACCCTGTGGCCTCAAGGAAAAAAGGTATTAAAAAATCCTTCAGATATTGCGAACACTCGAGTGTGCAAAATGTAGTGCGCACTCAAGTGTGGCAGATGACCCAATTCTACCTCAGACGGCATGTTCACGCTGTTGTAATGAATGATTAATATCACTTTACATGATGCAGACTTACAAGAGCCCCAGGAGAAAAGGTCCAAGGGCTCATGCATGTAAGTTTTAATGCACACGTTTGTGTGAGTGAGCCGCCGGTACCAGTTTGAGTACACTTACTAAGGGAGATGCAAACAGCACTTAACAAATGGGTCTAAACAGAAGACACGAATCCCGCAGGACATGGCACAGCAAATTGGGAATTCTGTCTTAGGAAATGAAATGGAAACAATTAACAAGTATATTTCAGGCTACTGAATAGAATTAAGACTCCTCTCATTACCTTCATGTCCCCACAACTTCAGAAAGGTTGATGATTTGATTAAATTAAATTCAGATTTATATGTGCAACCACTTTTACAATGCAATTCATTGTCAAGCAGCTTTACATTGAAGGTCCCGATATATTCAGTCAAGGCAAAGTCCTTTTTCGTTCTTCGCTCAGGCGTAAAAGCTTTTTGCAGTGATATATTGTTAGCGGATATCCTGAGCTGTGTATAGATGAATATGCAAATATGCACACTTTTTTATCAATAACATAATAAACACACAACAAAAATGACAGCGGTGAGAAAAGAGCAGTTTAGAAAGCATGTGATCATAATGATGTATGGATATTTGTCCAAGTCCTGCAATTCACCACTCCAGTCAAGTCACGTCACGTTCATTTAAATAACACTTTATACAAAAGACTGAGTTAAAGCAATCAGCTTTACAGTATTAAACATGAAACAGTGTGAGTCACTTTTAATAAGAATGAAAACTTCAGTTTTTTCTCTAAAGAAGCTCTCCAGTGTGTTCAAGTTTTTATCTGCGTCTGACCTCGACGGACTGAACAGAAGAAATGAACCTGAGAAGATTTCCATGTCAAAGGAGCTGAGCCTCAAATCCACACAACTACTTATTACGTAATTGCCACAGACCAATGGTAGTTCAAATCTGTTTACCAGCCGGAGCGAACTTTTACGGGAAGTTCACTTTAACAAGCTGTTCCAAACTCCTGAAACGAACTGCAAACAAACCTTGTTTTGCCATGATGTTGTTATGATTGGAAATGTCACACTAGTTCATTCTTCAATTTCACCTTACATATACCAAGTCCTTTACAATCTCCAGCGAGATCAATGAGAACATCTCAGATAATTTGAGATTTACACAAGAAACATACACATTTTTTTTTATTTTTTTTTACAAATAAAGATGTGAATGCTTTATGAATAAACTGTAAACAAACCTTAGCAATCAAGTAAGCAACAGTTTCCTTCGAATGTCTGTTAAACTATAATTCAGGTGATGTCAATAGTTAAACTAATTTTAACTAACTTGTTCAGCAAGCTTCTCTACAGCTGTATTCTTGATTAAATAAATGCAACCTTAATGAGTAAAGAGAGTCCTTTCAAAAAATAAGTCTTACTGACCACAAACTTCTGAACAGTAGTGTATATTAGTTATAAACAGTACGTCCCAACTTCCATAATCAGTTATCATCTTTTAATAAACCTGTACTGGTTGATTGCTACTGTTGTGCATGAATAAAAGTCCAGAATGTCTTTAATTTCTTTGCAAGCTGTGACCATTTGCAAAGATAATGTACGCAAATATGACAGTTTGTGTGTCTTCTGTGTGTTGTTGTTGTACAGTCCCTCTGGTTTCTCTGTGCTCAACTGAAGTGGAATATCTTGTATGCGCTGTGGCCTCAGTCTCAACCCACGTCGAAAATATGTTCGCTTTACTGAGCTACCAAATGCCAACACGCAAGAAATGTCACAGTAACCCAAAGATGTGCATGAGAGAGAGAGAGAGAGAGAGAGAGAGAGAGAGAGAGAGAGAGAGAGAGAGAGAGAGAGAGAGAGAGAGAGACAGACAGGGTTTGTTGAGTCTTGCCTAGATCGTGTTAAAGCACATAGAAGATGAAGCTGGACAGAACGAATGTGCACTTGATAAACTATGATAGAATGAAGGAAAAATCTGCCGTGACATCAGACAATCCTTCAAAATCATCTGCATATATCCAACATGTCGGTTCAGCGTAACTTCTGTCATCATTTACTCAGTCATGTTGTTTCAAATCCATATTATTGACTTTGGAAGAATTAACCTTATAACAGATAAATCATTGACAGCCCAAATAGCCAATCAAATCGCTGCGCTGAGAAGCCTTGTTGCCATCCGATTCCTTTGACTATGGTAAATGCTGTTATGGCACTTGTAATTCCATTACTAGGTATCCAGAGTGGCTATTTAATGGAGTTTTGTTTGTTCTGGTCCCGAATTCAGCCAGTAATCTCGAAAAATGCAAGCCTGAGATAAGACTTGTCATTCTTTATGATACTGAACTTCGTTAATTTTACACTTGCGTGATTCTGTGACGTTTTCTCCATTAAATAGAAAGATTATACAGATGAAGCTTGTGTGTTTGGACAGTTTTCATTAACAAGATCCAATTTGGAGTTTTATATGGCAGTGAGCTTCATCTTCAGAAAAACTGAGCAGGATATTTGGTCCATTTCCTCCATACATTTATATCTACTGTTAAGGGTGAACATCTTTATTCTGAATGCACATAGCCTTCATTCAAGATACTTGTGCCTTCTGTGGATTATTTGGTCAAATTTGAAACACAGAAGCATGCTGAATGGACTCTGGTGTGACTCTCCGGTTTCAACAGCTCTGAAATGTAATAAATGATGTGACTTTCAGCCCAAATTTAACTACTATTTTAAGAAAAACACAAAACACATTGCAAAGTGTCCGTAACACATTTTTCTTTTGTTAATGTCAGTGTTATGACATGTGGACTTTTGTACCCTTGTATTTTACCGTTTCCTCTTCTTCTACTGCAATATTTAGTCTCAACATAACAACCTGATTTTTGGGGATGTTATTATGCATCTTCCGAAAGAGTACAGAATCTCTTGAATTAAAGCACAGGCAAAAAAGGAGCAGATACAAGCTATAAAAGCATTGCTTATGCAGGTTGTAGTCTATGAAAAAAAGCTTTTTGTTCGAAATGTTGCTTTTTTTTAATGAAACTTGTTGATGAAAAAGAATGCATGAAGCTATAATAAAACGTTTTTTAAAGGCTCTGTTCTTTCTTTTGATATTTTGCATGTTCAGATATCCATACAGCAAAATATTGCGGGGGCCATGAAAATTGTGTGAAAATTATCTTTTTTAAAAAGCTCTTCAACTTCTTGAAGAATCTCTGCTTTTTCCCAAATAATGTAACCATATTGTGACTAGTAAATCTCAATGTCTAAGTTTCGGACTCACCAGTGCTGGATCTGATGGTTTCGTTTCCCACAGTTTGCCCCAGTAGGTCATACTGGTTCAGTCTAGAGCTCTCCTCTTCCACCACCACAGAGTTGGACGCGTTCTTCGTCCAAGTGTACGTCACTTCTGTTGTTGTGTAAGCATCTGTAGGAACAATTACAGTGGGGCCACAATTAAAACTTTGCAGGATGACTGTTTGAAATGTTAAGTCAGTACAAGAAAGACACTCGATGATGCTTTGGTGAACAAATCCAGCTGTTACTCACAGCTGCCGAATTTAAGCGGACAGGAGTGGAAGTCCATGGGGAAATCTTCAAGATGCATCGGACACTCGGCATGCACCGTCAATCTGTGATTTACATGCACAAACACAACAAAAGGAGAAATTGAGTACCATTATTAATACTAGCAGGATTTAGAGGTCTATCTTCGGGTCGTTCGAGTTTGGGTTTGTAATGAAGAAAAAACATAATGCACATAAAATAACATTACAATACCAATTTATAATAGTACATTGAGTTTAATTGATTGACATTGAACTTTTAATGTGTTTAATATGATAGTTTCGTCTTTACGTCAGTGAATAAATATGTTGATATATAATATACAGTATCTCTTATTTAACACAAATTATGCCTATGCTTATCGCTCTCTTACTTCTGAAACTAGTATAATGACACGCTCTTTAGCAAATTTAATGGCCAAATAAAAAGAGCATTGAGACTCTGATATTCAAAATGCTGCTTAATTATATATTCTCAATATTATTGCAATTTTTAAATATGTCAGCCATCCTAATTACCAGTAGTCCTATAAATGTAAGCTCTGGATATCCGTTTTCACATTCATTTCTCCTCTATTTCACTGCTTCTTTCTCTTTCTCAGTCTCTCTCTCAGTTTGTCTCCTTTTTTCTTCCTGCGCTTCACGGCTGAGTCAGGCTCTCATTGATTTGGCATCAGAGAGGAGCATTTGTGCTCACAGAAAGTGCTGGGAGCGAGAGAGCGATTTAGAAGAGAGAAAAAGCAAGAGAAAATTGAGAGAGTACATGTTGGAGAGTGTCATGATGTTCTGGAGCAGCGTCGGGATGAACAGAGGCGAGAGTCATTATGAAAGGCCATGTTATTTGGGGTTTGTGTACATGACACACAGCAATATATCACGGCTTCTCTGTTTCATCTGCAGGTAATTAGGGAGATTGATGATGATGTTTGCAGACTCTTGAATATGTCGATTATAATGACAACCGTGCTTTACTACGAAGTCGTCACTGGTTTTAACAAAATCAGCTCTTACAAAAGTGAGTGTCACATTTCTGAAAAGAGATGAAACATCTTAATTAGTGGCTAAATCGATATAGCCGGCTGCATGAGGACTGTGGGAGTCAGTGAGGGATGAATTATTCAAATTCTCGGGAATACAAGGTGATTCAGGGATTTACATGAGGAATGACTCCATTAGCCACCCACAATATGAGCTAAATGGATCATTCACCAAAAATATAAATTCTGATAACATTATGAGAGAATCAGATCAAAATTAAAGCCATTTTTCACTGGAAATTCACTGGAGGGCAAGATTTCTTCAGTTTGGGGGTGTTTCTTACACATAACGATCCAAGACTTCAGAAGACTTGGATTATAGTTCACAAGATCATGCTTGATAGCCCAGATATGTTTTTTGACGGTGTGAACAGACAATATGACCAAAAATCAGATATTTTTAAGTGCACTCAATGATTGTCAGACTTAAAAAAGCCAGATTTACAGTCATATTTTTTGTTCACATCATGAAGCATTACGTTTTTATTGAATTTATTGAAAAAGTTTGTTTTTAATTCACTGAAACTTTTTGCTTTAAATAAACCTATTTAAATTAATAAAGAAAGAAAGGTCACATTCGATCACAATCTATTCTAGAGCAGTGGTTCTCAACTGGTTTGGCCATGGGACCCACATTTTAATTCTTTAAAAGACCTTCAAAAATTATAAATTTTTTTATATTATGGTCAGGAGAAATAAAATAAGGTGGAGGAGTCATCTTGCCCCAGGATGCATCTTACCCCACGTCACCCTACCTTTTGGTGAGTTCATGATTTACTAATTGACAACATAACTATGACGTTGCATGCTTGTAATTTGACAGGACAGGGAAACAATATTATGAAAATAACGTTAGAATAATGACAATGACATATAGCTAGACAACATCTCATCTGACCGCAGAATCAAGACAATGCGTTTTTGTAAGACACTAAACTGAGTCATCAGCTTTCACGCAAAAGTCATCTTTCAAAATAAAAGTCTCGCATCTGAAAAACAGAATTAAATGTGTGGTTGTTTCTTTGACTACTCACTCCGTGACCACTTAAAACGGCCGTGCGACCCACCAATTGAGAAACACTGTTCTAGAGCATTAAACATTTTTAGAGCATTATTTTTGCATGCAGTCCAATTATTCATTTTATTACTTTAACACACAATCAAAAAGGGTGTAGAGCGCTGTGTTTAAATTCACTTCATCTGTTATTGATTTAATAAATTACACACAAATTGTGTGCCTTTTGTCAGAAAAAAAATTTAATTAGCAAACTAGTACATCAGTACGAAGCCCTTAAAGGGACATGGTGGTGGAAAAAATATGAGATGGGAGGAAAAAATATATTTCAAAAATGTTGCTTTGCCCCGAGAAACTGCATTCGCTCGCCAAGAACTCAAAGTTTCTCAAAACATCTGCGAGAGAACGCAAGTGCGTTGACATTTAGTTTTTCCTCCTGTCTCATATTTTTTTCCTCCAACACAATGTCCCTTTAGGGGCTCTGTTCATTAGTAGAAATAGCACCTTGCTTACCTCATGGTGTACAGCAGGGTGCCGTCATCTTGGATACGCAGCAGTTTGTTGGGCATGGTCATGTTGTGTGCGACAGATTTCTTCCCGTTGTGAAAGAATGTGTCTGGAGTCCAGATCTTACTGGCCATCAGGTTGTTCAAACGCAGAATGTTCATCGGTCCCTCAAACTTCAGCCGTTCATCCTTCCAGCTCTGCCTGAAGAACACGTCGATGGTGTACTCCTGCCAAAAGATGAAATCACAGCACAGTTTAGAATATACAAGGTTCTGTTAGATGTTTTCTGTCGCTAAGGGCTTGGATGGTGTTTTGTTTGTGATAATTGGATGCACAATACACTCTTATACTGATTGACTGGCAGTGAATTTGCTGTATACTCACAATTGTAACAAACCAATCAATCGGATGAGCTTATAAAAGTCTGCATCAGGGTTTGTGTTCCTCTTGAATTGCATGCAATTCAAATTCAAGCATTTTTTGTCCACAAAAGACTCAGTGTCTGTAGTGTAACATTTTCTTTATCCACTTATTGTCGCAGTGGTGGATAAACACAGTTTGCCAAATGATTTGCAAATGGAGTTTACTGCATTTGAGACTCAAACCCTGCTGAGGAGAGTCAATCGCTCAAACCTTTAACTAGGGCTGAGGATGATCAGATCCCACTCTCGGCTACAAGAGAGACTTGTGCTGCCCAGAGATATCATTACAAGCTCATCACGGATGGTAGAACAGGGAAAACTTTTCAAATACTTTAAAGAAAGATTAGGAATTGCTTTTGAAAAGGGGAAAAGGTGATGGAGTTCGAACTAACAACCAACAAGTTTCCAGTAACAAGCGGTTTGGCTACAGTAAACACAGTAATGTGACAAAATCACAGCCAACCAGAACGTACAGTAGTTGATGTTTAATATATTGCTATGTGGAGTGGAATTTTGCACCAATAAGATTTCACAGTGGGCGGGGCTACAAAACACTTCAACACTATAAGCTGATCTGGCAGGTAAAACTGTGATTATAGTTAACTAAAACCATAAAACATAAATAAGCATTAACGTTGTATTAAAGCCAATGCAACGTTTCTAATTTTTATTTTATTTAACTTGACAATTAACCATCTTAAAGGCCACATCTGTAGCACAATAATTTAAACATACAAAATAAAATATAAAAAAACAATAAAACTGAGAAAAACATGCAACAAGACTTTAATTAAAATGAAAACAGAAAATATTTTTACAAAATTATTAAAAATATGAATCAAAACTATAGTAGTATCCCAATGACGCTAAAATACCACTGTTCTAGACTACAAGCAAATCTTGTCAGAACGCAGATCGAGACAAAAAACAATTCTAAACTTAAAGGACCATTATCACAGAAAGCGTTTTTTAAAAGTTAAACTTCTTTTAACATAAGCAACACTTTTTTAGAATGACGTCTTGCGAGACACGCTGCAAAACACGTGTCCGTCTAGCACATGTTTGCATAGAAAAACAATGGAAAACCATGAAGATGCAAAAACACGTTCTGTGTGAACGGACTGTGAGACTGTGATAATGCGCAGAACGTGTAAAAACAAGTTCTGTGTGAACGGAAAGCAGATCTAGCAGTTAAAGAAATTCAAGAATAACAGAAATCGGAGACTGAAAACAGTTCTAAAATGAGTAAATGTAGAGTGGAAGCAGTTCTAGGCCCTGTTTACACCTGGTATTAAGATGTGTTTTGGTCATTTGGATCACAAGTAGACGAGGAAGACACATTCCCGTTCACCTGGTGTCTCTTTTGTCCACTTTAAACCACTTCTGTCCTGATTTCTTCGAGGGGAGGTTAATTGTGTTCGTTTTTTCAGATCTTTCAATCTAATGGACGAAATAAGCTCATGCAATTTACATAAGAACGCGACCGGAGACGACGGAAAAACACAATGACAGCAGCAGCTTTAGTTTTTGCTCTGACAGCCGCAAGACCAGCCGAACGCTGTGAGTGTGTGTTAGAAATCAGGAATGGTTAGAGAACATTGTGCTTGGTACATTTGTCGTCTTCAAACCAAACTTGGGTCTTCAGCCGACAGTTTAAATCCCGTCTGGCTAGAGCTGGTCGAATGCGTTTTCGACTACCTCTAGAAGTGCTTGAAAGTGGACAAGCTCAAAACGTTTTACACCATCATCCACTTGTGATCTGATCAACCAAAACGTATCTTAATACCAGGTGTAAACAGGGCAAAAGCAGTTTAAAATGACAGCATTTGAAGAATAAAAGCAGCTTGACTGTAATCAGTTCCTGATTTAAAAGCAGTGCTAGACTAACTTAAATCAATTCTCCATTGGAAGTTCCAGACTGAAGTGCCTCACTGCAAGCAGTTAGACAGAAGCACTGTGCCAGATCAGTTTTATTACAGCTCCGACAGTGTCAGAACAACGCAGTGACTCCCGCCGCTGCAGATGCTGGTTTTGATGGATGTACAGCTCGTCCTCTGGCACGTCTCTCAGATCGGGACGTTTCGTCCAGTCAGCACTCTGAGATGGTTATGACGGTCTAATTTCAGTCAAGAGGCTTGTATTCTCCCGGCTGAGGAGGATTTATGAACATCCATTAACAAGAGATGAACCACGAAACCCCAGCACCACGCGAACCCTGCACTCGCATTATTACAGATACTCCCACAACATACATGCACACACACACACATATCACTGAGTAAGGGAAATAAAGATAAGTAGGTGGTGAGGTCAGGAATGAGTGTTTATGAGATTGCCTCACAGGTGCTGAGTATGCATTTACATTGGATTATTCATAATGTATCATTTATGAGAGTGCGTGTGTGTACAATACTGTTTATTAGTTTGGGGTCTGTAAGATTTTCTAATGTTTTTTGAAAGACGTCTCTAATGCTCAGCCAGGCTGCATTTATTTGATTAAAAATACAGTAAAAACAGTAATATTGTGAAATATTCTTTCAATTTAGAATAGATGTTTTGTATTTTAATATATTTAAAAAAGGTGAAATCCTTCAGAAATCATTCTAATATGCTGATTTTCTGCTCAAGAAACATTAATTATTATTATCAATGTTGAAAACAGATGTGCTGCTTAATATTCTTGTGGTAACTGTAGATTTTTTTTTACATTTACAGGATTCTTTATGAATGAAAAGTTCAAAAGAGCAGCATTCATTTGAAATAAAAATATTTTGTAACATTATAAATGTCTTTTCTGTCACTTTTGATCAATTTAATGCATCCTTGCTGAATAAACGAATTTTCTTTTTGTTTATTACAAAACTTAGATTTTTGTAAAAAAAAAAAAAAAAAAAAAAAAAAATCACCAGCCATAAAGGGTGAGAACAACATACTGTAAGGTTGAGAAAACAATGAGCTATTCCTTATGTCTCATCAGTCTCAACTTTTTCCCTGCCATTGACGGAAATTTCCGACATTTATGAGACAACGCTTCAACGCCATTGATGAATTTTCCTAGACTGGGTAAACCCAGCTCGATCTGCCAGTGATTTGAGGGACCAATCACAAACTGGCTTATCCACCTGGCACGCTATTGGCATATATACATAGCAGACAATTAATTAATGTTGAATCTTAAAAGATTGAGGTTGGTCTGGTGATAGCCAGAATAGAATTTTCCGGCTTTCTGTGTTTTCACTGTTATACAGTAAGAGGCGCTATTACACATCTTCTGAAAGAGTACTGAATCTCCTGATCAAAACACATGCGAAGAAGATGCAAAAACGAGCGAATTTATCTCATATGAAAAATAATGCGATCATCAACATTAAACAGCATATAAATCAAAACTGCCTAATGTTACTGAATGAAATGTCGACCCATGACGAGCTACAGGACTGTGAAGCTTTAGGGGCGTTGATGGACTCGATCTACTCCATCTGTGTTTTGATCATCTTTCTGAATCTTGACCTGAATAGCAGGCCTAATAAAAACAGTTCTTGACAAAATATATTATAAACTAAATAAAAATATTAAAGCAGCATCACTAGAAACCTTTCTATATAAAAATAAATAAATAAAAAAACTGGCCTAGGAGTTCTGCTGCCAAAGCAATTATAGACAAAAGCACTGCGACACAATCCCGGAGTTTTATTACAGCTCAGACACCATCAGAACACTGCAGTGACTGTAGCCAGATTCATTAAAGATGTGTTGTGTATTTGTTGTCTTTGTATAATTTAGCAGTGCACAGTCTTCCTTTAAAGTCTAAATCCATTCAATTAAGACTCCAAACTCACAGCTCATGGAAACATTCATTACTTTGCTGTGGCGCTACTGAATCTACCACTGAGTATGTCTGTACGGTCTTCTATCCGCATCGGGGAAAAATGCAGATGCCCAAGATCCCTTAAAGGTGCTGTATTTCATTTCTTTTGACTGAAGCATAAAAATACCATAATATGTTTGCAGAGATTTAGGAAACATACTATGTTCAAATACTTGTTTCTCTGAAAAACAATGTGTGATGGATTTTTTCATTAATAACTAACATTTATTTTTCTTGCAGGAACAACATTCATAAGCTTTTGAATCTTAAATGTTTCCAAACCCTTTGGTCTATAACTCGGGAAATGAAACTAGACAGATGTCTAGGTTTGAAAACGTGTGATTAACAATGAAGTAATCAAGAAAACAGAGTTGGCTTCTACCTAGTAACAGAAGGGTTTGCCTATGAAGAACCAATCAAATTGTATGGAAATGATGTCAAAAAAGTAATTTTCGCCTTTTGCGGGTGGGATTCTCTCGTGATTAAAGCATATTCAAAGGCATTGTCTGATGTCTGTTTATTATTGCTGTTCAGCAAGTTAGAGTTAGGGTACTCAGCCGACGTCAATGAGGAGACGCCAATGAGGATTAATCTGAAAGATTAATGGTCTGGCATCGACTAATGAAAATCGGCCAGCTCGAGGGGCGGCACCAAGCATGCATTTGAAAATCTCACTGCACGTAATTGGATAACACTACGACCAATCACAAGGTATCGCTTAGCTACCAGAGGAGCTAACTGGTAGATTAGACTCTTTTGCTAAACAGCAAAAACGCCCTTCTTGCAAAGGAACGATTCGAGCGGTGTCTTCTGTTCCTCGTTCATTGTAGCGGCCAAAGCCGTTTCAAACAACTGGTGTTCATCCATAGCCATCTTGCAATGTTTACAAATGACTTCGACGTCACAGCGCTATCGTCATCTGTTTATCTCGCCTCTGGCCCGCCTATATCAGATAACCCGATGTGATTGGTGCAGCTCGGATACAAGGACATATTTAATGAGCATCATTACTCGACGCCAGGGTAACTCGCTGAGCAAATTCAACTTGTGCTCTTGCGAGAACTCTGAATTTCCAGGGTAGGTAGACTTAGGTCAGATGTGAAATAAGAAAAACCTACTAGAAAATGTTACAGCCATGTTTTTCTACTTATCTGTTTTTATCTGTGTGGTCTTGCCCACTGTCAATTTATCCAATAGTATTTTGACACCCCATGTTGCCAGTTGGTGGAAAACACAGATCAGCTACGGAAGCCAGCAATCGAAGTGGGTCAGAGATGGCAAGGCTCGTCGCTTCCCATTGCGCTCGTTCCTGTTGTGTGTCCTCAATCTGGTATGTGGGATAGTCTGAGGAGGAGGTGGCGGGGGAAAAGCTCTCTCCAATATTTAGAATTTGGACTGCAGTACCTATTTCATCCGCTAGCTGTCAACATCACATACTGTACCTTTAAGTCAAGTTAAGTCAAATGTATTTGTATAACGCTTACAATACATATCATTTCAATTCAGATTTACAGAACATTGCACTGTTATGTCTATAATGTCTAAGTTTTAGGGTTTAGTGTTATGACGATATAAAAAGATGATATAAGAGGTCCTAGATCTAGCTATATTGTATTAATAGTGTTGTCTATTCATCAGATGAACACCTTCATCAGCGCCGCAGAAACTCAGGCACATGTCTGGGTGTTCAAAGACAATTAACAGATTTTAATATTGGTCAGTATTGTTCTATTAAGAGATTTAAATACCGGTCAGTTTTGTTCTTTCTTTAATGTTGGTTGGTTTCGTTCTGTTAAGAGAATTAAATGTTAAACGGTTTCGTGCTATTAAGAAATATTGGTTGGTAAAGATTTTTAAATGTTGGTCGGTTTTGTTCAAAGTGAAAGTAAAGTGATTCTCAAAAAGTATTAATGAAAATGATATTTGAATAATCTTTAACGTGATAAAAAAAAAAAAACAGTCTGTCCCAGTATATATAAAAAAGGACTCTCAACCTTAAATGTGGGTGCATTTGTAAGGGTAGCGTGGCAGCAGATATCAGTTTATCTGAATGTCGGCTGTCCTCGTCTCACCCCAGCAGTGTACAGAGACTCCTGGGGCCGTAGGGCAGCACAGGGGCCCAACAAATACTGCTTCATCTCTAACCCCTATCTCCACTTTCCTAGTTGTCTTTCAATCTCATTCGCCTCTTATTCCATACCATCTGCTCTGTGGCTCAGAGGCACACTGCATTAATAGACAGGATGACCTTCTGTGCTGTTGTGTGTATGTATGTGTGTGTGTGTGTGTGTGTGTGTTTGTGCATCTTGGCTTTGCTTAGGCCAGATAAAGCAGCACTGGAGGCTCTGCGCAAAGCGGGTTTATCAGGATACAGAACCTCCCGTGTTCACCCTCATCCATCACGGCAGGACATCCCGCATGAGGATAATGTTGGTTTGAGATTCCCAGTGCTACCCACAAGTCATATCTGTCACCGCACCTGCTGACAGAAGCTAATGATTAAGAGAAGGAGGCATGATAGAAAAAGAGAGAGATTATGGATCCCAGAAGAAAGAGAAATCACAAATTAAATATCTTAACCCTATAAAGCCTACTGTGTCATATTTGATACTCAAATTTATAAGGCCTCTAAATGATAAACATAATCAAAACTTTGCTGAAAAACCTGTTGCACACGATCTACTACATGCCTTCTGCTGTCTGAGTTTATACTTTTTTTTAGCAAGTAAAAGTACTTTTAGTATAATTGTAAAAACATACCGTTTCAGGTCATGTGTCTTTTTGCGGTTTGGGTTAGGGTTAGGGTTAGAGTTAGGGATTTTTATAAAGTGAACATTCAAATAACTATTATCTTGTTAGTAATATTTCAAGATTCGATATTCAAGATTTTCAACTTAGGTTTACTTGATTATCAATTAGGGGTGTAACGGTACATGTATTCATCCTGAACCATCACAGTACGGATATCATGGAGTATGGACAGCACACAGTCAGACGATGAAAATAGACAGTCACAGGCGATCCACACTCCAATCCAGAAGGGGGCGTATGCGGTAATGCCACGATGTTCGCTAACCGCCACAACAGGGGAAAAAAAAGCAGAAGAAGAGACTATCTATGCATCTACTGGGGGCTTCTCATTTATAATTTGTGCATCCTCATTTCCTTTCCTCGTTTCCTTTGCTCGCTTCCTTTCCCCACGTCTCAACCAAGCGTGCCGCACAAGCCCTGAAAAGTGAAGCCAAAATGTCTCGATCGCCCCCCGGTGACTGGTCCAAGTATAGGTCATAAACCCCGCCTCCCCGTGTTATTCAACGGGACTTGAGACCAACTAAACAATTTAATTACACTTCAAATATCTTTTTTCCGAAGGTGGTTTTTGTCATTTACTGTCGATTTTATCACGCTGATGTACATCCAAGTGTTTATTTTTAAAATAAGTTTTTTTTTAGTTAGTTATTTGATGCTATAAAAACGGTGGTGTGACGTCATGATTGACAGCTGTGATTGACAGGTTCTCTGAGCGAAGTACATTTTACATTTACATTTAGTCATTTAGCAGACGCCTTTGTCCAAAGCGACTTACAAATTAGGACAAAATTCAGCGAGTCATCATAAAGAGGCAAAAGCAACAACAACGCAAGAAGTGCTCAAAATACGAAGTTCAGGTATTATTCAGAGTAGCATAAGCCTGATAAGTGATGTTTCAAAGGGAAAGGAAATTTTTTTTTTTTTTTTTTTTCTATAAGGTTAAGTGCTCACGGAAGAGATTGGTTTTCAGCTGTCTTTTGAATGTTGTCAGGGATTCTGCATTCCGGATGAGGGTGGGGAGAGCGTTCCACCAGCATGGAACTGTGAATGAGAATGTTCTGGAAAGTGATTTTGTGGCTTTCTGCGATGGAACCACGAGACGTCGCTCGTTGACCGATCGTAGGTGTCTGGTAGGGATGTAGACTCGTAGGAGTGAGTGAAAGTAGGAGGGAGCTGAGCCTGTGATAGTTCTGTAAGCAAGCGTCAGTGCCTTGAACTTGATGCGAGCAGCGAGAGGTAGCCAGTGCAGAGAGATGAACACTGCGAAGTAGTCACTGAAGCACCAACAGACTTTTTTTCTTCGGATCTTCGGAGGACTGAGGAGATTGGAGCTTTAAATTTAATATCTAAATTTCTTTAATTAATTATTTCACACCGAGAGTGAGGGCGGGGCCTTGATTTCACGGCTTTATTTCCTGCTCACTACTGCGCAGGTCTGGTCCCGAAATCGCTACTGCGCAGACTCAAGTTCCAAGATGTCAGCACCATATCGGGACACTGGCGGCTTCACTTCTCACCAATGGAAGAGAGCGAAAGGGCGTCGTCCATCTTTTTTTACAGTCTATGGTCTCAACTCCACCCCCCCCCCTCCCTCCCTCCCTCCACCCACATTTTCATTACTTATAAAATAAATGTTAACATAAATAAAATGAAATAAACTAAAACTGAAATAGAAATGAACTAATAAAAATAACAAAACACAACTTTAACTAAAATTTTAATGTAAAAGAATTATGTATATAATTTAATTTTAATGATACTAACACTGCCATGCGTTGACTCTATGTTGTGTCTATTGAAATATTTAGTAGAAGTACAGTAGATGTAGGATAAGCATCTCCGACAATGTATACTTAAAAGAAAAATCTATCTAAAAATCAATTAACTCTCCAAAAGCAACCATTAAACATTACCATTTTCCTCTGGGAATAGGTGGTTTACTGATGCCACCAGGAAAACCGTGATGTGCAGTTGACTTTGTGAATGCTATTTGTGTCACCCACAATTTGAACAGAATCACCCTGGTACTGCTTCACATATTCTAATAAACCCTGTCTAACCGAAGTCAACCTGACTGCAAACATGCCAATGCTCAGCAGCCACACCTCCCCGACCTCTTCAGCTCATTACCCATGAGTCTCTTCACTCAGCTGTTTACCTGAGTGTCACACGGTTCCCAACAGGGTCAGCTCTAATGATGAGGGTTAGCATGGCCACAGGGCAGAGAGAGAGAGAGAGAGAGAGAGAGAGAGAGAGAGAGAGAGAGAGAGAGAGAGAGAGAGAGAGAGAGAGAGAGAGAGAGAGAGAGAGAGAGAGAGAGAGAGAGAGAGAGAGAGAGAGAGAGAGAGAGAGAGAGAGAGAGAGAGAGAGAGATGCATTGTAAACCCACAGTGCCGAAAACTAAATCCACAGGCTTTTCTAAACAGCTCAAAGCTCTTGACAATAACAATATGACCTCTGACTTTAAGCGAAAATGCAAAACAACAAGCAAATGACATTGTCACTTGTTTACCAGCTATTTACAAAACTAAAGAATCAAACTTTTACAAGTTTTAGAGTACGCTGCACTCCAGTGCTGGGCCAGTGCTGCATCGTCCTGTAAGTGAAGACACGAAAGACAACTCGATTCGCTCAGAAATCTGCGTCTCAGACAGCATGTGAAAACTGAATTAAGCTCTCTTTCAGGTCCTCTTGTGCTTAACAGACATAGTCAAACAAAATTGTCAAAATGCCGATCTTGGCAAGTATCCTCGTATACATAGTCAGTTATGTCTTAAGTGAACGTAAACAATGGAGAAAGAAATGCATGTGTATCAGTATATTGGATCCGTGCAGGTCTTAAAGTGACAGCAGCCTAATATTCCTGCTGCTGTCTGTGTTTTTTATTTTAATCGAACAACAAAAGACAAAGAAAAATGACCCCCTGCTCTTGACTAAACAACATTTGTAACTTTAATAAGGATTAATCTAGTTGTTTCATGGATGATAAATATATGGCCAGTACATTTTCTTAACTCTCTGACCATTGGCAGGTGTGGAAAATTTTTCGTTTTAGGCCCTGGCAACAACTGTGCATGGCATGATGAAAAATGCATTATTCACATGAAAAAGAAACATTGCAATACTCTAAAGGGGAAAGAAATACAACTTACAGTCAATTTATTTAATCAAAACTAACAAATTATAATTAAAACTAAAATTATAATTCAAATACATGAATGAAATATACACTTTCGTTCAAAGGTTTTTTCATATTTTTTTGAAAGAAGTCTCTTCTGCTCACCAAAAATGTTTCAAATTATTTAAAATATTAAAAATACAGTAAAAAACAACAAATATTATTCAATTTAAAAGTAATTTTTTATTTGAATATGTTTTAAAATGTAATTTATTCATGTGATCAAAGCTGAATTTTCAGCATCATTATTTCAGTGTCACTTGATCTTTCAGAAATCATTCTAATATGCTGATTTGCTGCTCAAGAAACATTTATGATTATTGTTACTATCAATGTTGAAAACAGTTGTGCTGTTTATATTTTTCTTTATATTTTTATGGAAACCGCAATGCATTTTTTCAGGATTATTTGATGAATACAAAGTTTAAAAGAACATTGTTTATTGAAATAGAAATATGTTCTTTAAATACCAACAATTCTCCTGATTGCCTTCTTGGATGAACTTTTTTAATTCACTGAACTTGCAGTGAATTTTGGAATTACCTTGTCTGGAATGGACTTTGCATTAAAATTCTGTCCAGGTAAGTAGGTCACTAGGTTTTGGAGCAGAGCTGACATTGACACTGATATGTGTATTAGCATGTTGAATTCACAAAGAAAGCGTAATATGGAGAACAGCTATGATTCAGTGAGGCAAAATGAGTTCTTTTAAATAATTGATAGTGCAAAGATTTGTGAGCAGAATGAGGAAGGACTGTTAGTACATAGAGAGGGAATCTATATCAAAAGACGAGGAAAGAAAAAAATGGCCGTCAAATGTCAGAGCACTTGAAAAGAAAAAAGTGAGAAGGATGGTGTGGCAGAGGAGGATGATAAGCTCCGGGAAATGTGGAGAGGCAAAGAAATGGAACAATTTGTCTTTGAAAATGAAAAAAATATATATCAAAGACTTCGACATGCTCTCCCTCCTGTGAGACAAGGTCAGCATGCTAATGTGTGAAGGCAGAGTACAGACGGCGCTATACAATGGATAATGCCATGCATTGTATGTTTCAACACAGAAGAGCACCTACTGTATGGTGGTACATTGACTCTGAACAACTCAAGAGCGGAGGGTGAGGGAAAAGAAGGAAGAGTGGATGAGCAGAAGGAGAAGCAGACAGAAAGTGAGAGATAGAGGAAAGGAAAGAGGAACAGCAGTATGCTTCCTTGGGTCTGAGGAGCAGAAGGTGTAGCATCTGGGTGTAATCTCATAGACACAGGAGATTTGAGGGTTGAGACGCTCACACTGAGACACTGGTGAGTGGACACATGGACGAACAGCACACACACAAATGTCCCATGGTTACCATAGTTTCCAACAAAATATCACAGTTACTGCCGTCCTTAAAACAAGGAATTCAACAAAATGAGATAGCAAGCAATTTACACAGTCCTAAATTCCGAAGAAATGTCTTGGTAAATACATTTAAAAAAAAATGATTTAATGATTCTAAAAATGTCAAGTGGTGTAGTCATCAAGTAAAAAAAAAAGATTTTTTTTTTTTACTCTTTATCTTTATCCGTGCACCTGCTCGCACAGACATCACATCATCAGCGTCATGTGAGCGCCCTAGGAAGTCGCTCGTGTTATTTGTTGTTGTCGATTCTGAGGATTCTGATTGGCTTGCATGGCTTTATCTTTCTCCTTACACTGCCTTTCCATAGGTTTGGCATAGTTATGATGGCGCTCGACGGTGTATTTATGTGGGTTGATGTAAATGACAACTTTTTTGAAAACGGAGTGGGGGAAATATATTCTCTAAATACCCGGCTATGTGTAAATGTGGCCTTAGACAGACGTCAGTCACAGAGCACCACAACCGAAACATCAGCCACTTTTTACAGTTCCTCCTGAACCAAAACAACCAGCTTATGCTGCGTTCACGCCATAACTCTAATTTGGAAGAGATGGAAACCCGTGATATTACATGGTTTGTGACTCGAATTTATGTTTCAATGTCAAATCTATCAAAAGCGAAATGAATCTGCAGCAGTCAGGTGATACAGGTCAGAGCTCTTTAAGTTATGTTCTTTATTATTGTAATGTTATGTGCTTTGAGACACAAGGTAGTTTTACGCAGTCTCTCGTCTCGTGACGCTTTGTGGCTTTGGAGATGCTCTGAAGGGAGGGTGGGATCTCGTGCTTTCAAAGCTAACTTGCTATTGCTAGCTGTTCCGAAAATTGCCTAGCCTACCTAATAACAAAAAATTTGCATTACATCACTGACCTAAACACCACTGTGATATTTTGCAGGTACATTTCTGCAATGGACAGCATGAGCAAGCTAATACATGAAAGCCAAGCCAGACTAGTGCAGCTGCATGAGTTGATTGTTAATTTGCTTTGTTAGTTTGTTTGCAGCTGAATCAAAGGTTCATTTAATTTAATGGCTTTCGATTAAAGTTCATTTGAAGCTCCAGGGTGGGCTGTTAAGAATGCGTGTAACGTACAATCACGTGCGAGAACAATCAGAGTGCATTGTTAGCACACAGCTAACGTGCTTCATATTCAATGCAGCTTACATGAGTCATATTTTCTCTTCTCAGAACAAAAACTCCATTAACAAGCTCTGAATCCACTGAGAAGTGTCAGAGCGACGGTGTGAGTCAGCGGAGTCACAGGCACTAATTCAGAGTCACGGATGCATTCAGGTGACAAAGCCTTTCATTTCCTGCCTTGGTTCCGTCGGATATGAAACTCATCCGGGTCACCATGGACCACTGGTTATTGAGCACTGACCGCTTCCCCACATGGATCCAAACAGAGCTCGCTGTCACAGATTGATATGTGTGGACATAAATGCATTAGCAGTGGCACTGTTCAAAAAACGACACCTGTACAGATGGCGCCCATCTGTAGGCAATAGTTAGATAAAAGAACGATCAGCTGTTGTGTTATTCACATTCATGTATTTGGCAGATGCTTTCATGCAGTTAAGGTGCATTCTCTGGAAATCAAACCCACGACCCGGTCATGCTCTACTACTGTTTGAGCTACATTATGAGTCATCGCTAGACATAAAGTAGACTAAACCTCAGATGGCTTGCTTATGGATGGTCTGATGCATACAGAAATAGCTCCAATCTCAGTGGCTGGCTTCTAATCATTTTATTAATTTATTATTATTATTTAAAAATTTAATTACTAAATATAATTGCATGTTGTCCCAGGCAGACAATAGAATTTACAACATAGCAGAGCTAGTTTAAGGTTCTTTTCACTTTTTCCTAAATGGAAATTTGGACCACACGGTTCTACTCATTTGAACCATTTGAACGGACGATTGAGGTACACTACTTTCTATTAAGCAAGTATGCATTGAATTGCTCAAAAGTGAATGTGAAGACATTTATAATGTTACAAAAGTTTTATATTTCAAATAAATGCTGTTCCTTTCTATTCATCAAACAATCCTGAAGGAATTTTCCAAATTGTTTCCAAATGAATATTTAGCAGCACAAATGTTTTTAAAGGGGTCCCTTTATGTTATTTTACGTATTCTTGATTATGTTTTCGGGGTGTACTAGAATATGTTTTCATGCTTGATTGTTCAAAAACCACATTATGTTTCACATATTTTACATTATTACAGCTCCTTTCTCCCCTATCTGGGTCGAACACGCCGATTTCGATGATGCCCCTACTTCCGAAATACGAAATGTGCTGTGATTGGTTAACTGGCCCAGTGTGTTGTGATTGGCAGTGTTTGGCATGTGTTCGGGAAATGTCCCACCCTTCCATAACAGCGAGTTCTTCTATAGTGTATATATTGAGGATGCCGTCAATTTCGAACCATTTCGAGCCCGATTCAGACCCTGACAATGTTAACGAACAAGAGGATCATGCAGAACGGATTTCATGCACAGACTTTGCAAGCACGGATTTCACAGGATGTTTCAGGGTGGTATGTTTTGCATTATAGATACGATATTATCCACCATAAGTCTTACAAAAGCGAGAGCTCACAAAAGCAACAGAAAACAAGCTGTTCTCCATAAAATGTGCAGCACACAGATAAACGTTGGGGTTATAATGTTAAGGACCACTGTTTAAAATAAATTATAACCACTCTAAGTTCATCAGTCTTAGGAAGGTCAAACAAATGAGTTTTGGAAATGTTGTGGATTAAACAGCGTCTCTTTAACATAGCGACAACACTGTCTTCTCTAGTGCAGCTCATCCAGGCCTCGCCCCCTTTTTTGCATATTCCGTGGACGGGGATTATTTAAATGAGTAACATTGTGACTTCATAAGATCAAAAAAAAAAAAAAAAAAAAAGTGTTGTAGTCCAAACGAGACGTTCATTGTAGTTCTTGAAAAGGGGATTCTGTTAAATAAATATATCCCTTTGGGCTTTGAGCTTTGTAACCTTGCAGATCTTTTTTATGCTCAAACAGCAACATTACACACTAACTAAAGTTGAAAAAGGTGGAAAAGCATAACAGGACCCCTTTAACATTGATAATAATCAGAAATGTTTCTTTAGCAGCAAATCATCATATTAGAATGATTTCTGAAGGATCATGTGACACTGAAGACTGGAGTAATGATGCTGAAAATTCTGCTTTGAATCACGGGAATAAATTACATCTTAAATATATATATATATATATATATATATATATATATATATATATATATATATATATATATATATATATATATATTTAATATTATTCATATTTAAAATACATTAAAAAATATACATTTACATATATATATATATATATATATATATATAATATTATTCATATTTAAAATACATAAAAAAATATACATTTACATATATATATATATATATATATATATATATATATATATATATATATATATATATATATGTGTAAATGTATATTTTTTTATGTATTTTAAATATGAATAATATTAAACTTTTTTTTACTGTATTTTTTGATGAAATAAATTCAGCCTTGGTGAGCAGAAGAGACTTTGTCAAAAGCATTACAAAATCTTTTTGACCCCAAACATTTGAATGCCAGTGTATGTACTTAGTTGCACTCCAATCTTTTGTTGTACTGTAAATGATTTCAGATTCACAAGCCCCTATACAGGTAAACAATCTGTGGTTGGCCAGACGGTCTCTTTATGTCTAGGTAGGTGGTTCTTGGCTCGAAAAACATGCGAAGTGCTGGTCCAAAAGGCTGACAGTGATGCTATTCATCCGCTTCTGACAAACAAATGCAAAATAATGAATTCCACTCACCATATCGGTGTCTGAAACAGGGCCAAAACTGGTGACGTAGATGTCGGTCTTCACTGTGGTAACTCGATCTGGAGAAACATCAAAATGACCAGTGTTATTTTCCCAGAATGCAACAGCAACAGCCCTGTCTCATCTACCTTGAAAGGGGCATCTTTATAAAACCGCAGAAATGAATGGTGAATTTCACATTTTCTTTACAGTTTCACAGCAGAAAGAGCATTTCTCTCTCTCCAGCCCTTTTGAGATGAAAGTGTGCATTAGGCAGGGGGTAAATGTGCTTGCATTTACTGGCCCGGTGTTAGGTTGGCTAGTAATCAAATCTGTCTGTTGCTGCTTCAATATATTCATATTTTGTCCTCCTTTATCTGAGCTATGTTTTTTCTTTTCTCTCTTTCTGGCATTCAAAAGAGCTAGTGATATTTCCTCTGCTCGCTGCTTTATACAACACAGACACACACTAAGTGCATTCAGTCAGATAGCGATGTATTATATACAGAACTACTACACAGACTATTCAAAACATTACACAGCCTTAGAAATACATGAATGCACACATAAACTATTGCATTTTTCACTGACTCAGATAACTGTTGTTTTACTAAGCAGAGCCCTAATAATTGATTTTGAACAACGATACAACAATAAAAATTCTGCTTTGATCTAAAAAAAAAAAGAAAAAGAAAAAAGAAGAGTTTCGAAGGCAAACAAATGCAGGACAGCACTTTGTCCTATATTCAGATAATATCAGAATGAATGATATATTGCAGATTCTCATAAATGAGCTCAATGAGATCAAAGCGAGAGCCCGGGGTTCTTCAGCGGTTCTTTAGTGCTTAAAAGCAGCGAGTGTTCTGTGTTCTGTGCTTCGAGATGTGTTATATTAATAGCTGTCTAATGTAGGGGTGGTTTATTCAGCTCTGAGCTGGAGGAAAGATGCTCTGAGATTCTTTCTGGGGTTTTTTGTTCACTTATTCTCCTGTTTCACAAATACAATACAACCTGAAGAAAATGCAGACTAATCACCCGATGACAACAGCAATCAAACAAACAAGAGGAAATTACTGCTCGTCTTAAAAACAATGTCACTCTCTCTCTCTCTCTCTCTCTGTCTGTCTTTCACGTCTCTAAAATTGCCCTAATTATACAATGTTGCATGCTCGTCTGGGCGCCATCCCAACGAGGATGAAAAAAAGGGAAATGCATTGATATTCATCTCTGACTAGATTTTGCATGCCATTTTTGCACAGAATCGATAGACTGCTGGAAACGTATAAAAAGACATAGAAAAACTGCATTTTTATGCAAAACTAGAAGTTTTGAGAGTGCTGGTTGTCTGTATAAAACTTGCTCATCACAACAGTGTTGAAGGTGGTTGCAATGGTGTTGCTATGCAGTTGTCGGGAGTGGTTTTTAGTGCATTGCTATGCAGAGTATTCAAAATAATATTGGAACACATTATGGCTTAGTCATTGCAAATATCAAACCACCAAGGCTGCGCTTTCATTAGATAAACGAGCTGTAATATTAATAATACAATCACACAATTTGTTGACCAAATTGTGCAGTCCTACAAAAAAGCACAGCAAACCTGAAACTGTAAAAAATAAAAAAATAAAAAAGATAAAAATAACGAAATAAAGAAATAAAGAAAGAAATAAAGAAAGAAATAAATAAAGAAATAAGATTCAAAATGTTGCTTACTGCCTCAAGTCAAAACCCTCAAATCCTTATAATATTCTGGTCTTGGTCACTCCTTCAGTTTAAGTTTAAGAGATTGTCTTCATCCATTGACTAGCTAAAAATAAAAAAAATAATACAAAATAATACAAAATTAACTGAGCAGATTATAAGCAAAAATAATATTGCTAGTCCAGTAATGCCACTAACAATTAAGACTACTCATCTTTAAAACAATGACTGTTCACTCTCTACAATCGCCCTAATTACTCAATGCCACACGGCGCTTTCCCAACAAGGATAAAAAGGGGAAAAATGGAGAAATCTGTGACTGAGTTGAAAGACTGCTGGGAAGGCATACAATAAAGCTTTTATAAACCGCATCTTCTATTGTGCATGGCTATCAGATGCCATTATTCTGTGAGGTTAGACGGTTGTGTTGTTAGCGGTCTGTGTGTCTGAGTGAATGTAAAGTGGCTCAGCCGGGTCTCAGAGGGACGGGGGAAGGGTCGAGAGTCTGTCTGAAATGAGACTGGGGGAGGTTTATAAAGCTCTTATATACATGAGATTTTTCACATATGCAACAGAGCGATTCGTAACGCGGGCAGCGTCTGAGGGAATGCCATCTTTGTTTGACTTCACCTCACTCTCTCCTTCCTTCAGCTTTTCATTCATCCTGTGAGGCCAAAACCTAGTGAACTACCTTGGTGTTTACTCTCTACATAGGCAGCTGCCTTCTAAGGATGCATTCTTACTAAAAGGAAACCTAACGAATTGATTTAGAACGCTCGACATAGTTGGCACCTCCACACGTCAAATATGAAGTGCACTGGAAACTCGACTCACAATTTATTTCAGTTTGGTGTTAGCATGTTGCTAAGCTAACAGTGTGATACCTTTTAAACACTAAGCTTTTAATCGTCTTGACCACAAATCATTGGTCAGGAAATTAGCTAAATCTAAGCAAATGCACTTGCACTACTTAAAAAGCCATTACTTCAGAGTGGTTCAGCAAAGTTGTGTGCAGTGATGAATCACAATGAAACACGAGTTGGTGATGCTCCAGAGCGGTGTCTAGAAGATCTGGTGATAAATATAATAATAAATGCATCTCTACCACAGTGAAGCACGGAGGAAGAGTGTCATTGCTGCTGGTAGTGGTGAGCTACTTCACTGTGAAAAGTCATGTAATGCTTTGGAGAACAGCCGGAGAATATTGTAGAATGGCTTGCAAAGGGAAAGGAAAGGGAAAGTTGTTATCTAGGAATGATCAGATGTTATTTTTTAACAAGACGCTCCTGCCTAAAGATCAAGTCCATCAAGCTCATGTTTTGTCCTGGTCAGAGTCCAGATTTGAACCTTATAGTGAATATTTGGTCTCATATTAAACTCAAACGAACTGCGAGACATTTTCCAACTACTAATAAACAGTTTGAAGACATTAACATTGAGTGGAACAACACTGACTCTTCTTCCTGTAAAACGATGTCTGCAAGTTTAAACATTTAAAGAAAACAAATGTGAAGGCTAATCCATGCTAAACTACTTTATCTACAGTATTTGTGCGATTCTTGCTAATTTCCTGACCAGTGATTTGTGATTAAAATGGTTAAAACCATTAAAAGACCCCAAAATATTTTGCCATTTTTGCCATTTGTTTCTGTACTGAATGCAATATGTTCTCTCAACTAATCGACCATTTTAGATTTGTGGAGTGCATTCTGGGATTGCATTCTCTGCAAAGGCTGTGATGCTAGCTTAGAAACCATCACAATTTTAAGATATTAAAAGATAATTAAGATATTATTGTCAGTTTATTTATATATTATTATTTCAATAAAAAAAATATTACATTTATTTGATTAAATCAATAAATAAATATATTACTATTGCAATAATACTATTGAACAAAAAAAAAAAAAAACAGTATTTAATAATAATTTTACAAAACAGTAAAATTATAATACTAATGTGTATGCTGTCCTTATTTTGTCTTGCTTTCAAACACTAAACCATATAGCTTTTATTTTGCCGTAAAACCGCTAAGAAACTTGAAGCTTCTCTTTTGTTGACAACAGATTTTCGAAAAGATTCTCATTACAGATTTGTTTAGATTGTTTATGCTTGCATGTAAATGAACACAGTGCAGCGCTTCACTCGTAATCGGTCAACTTGCGAGTATCACCGTTTTCATACACTTGGCGAATGTTAATTTTGGACCCTGGCTGCATACATCCACTAGATTACAGCACATCCCTGAATATTTCATTTTGGATTTCACTGTTTTACTTTTTTTTTTTTTTTTTTTTTTTTTTACTGCATTGTGTATTGGTTATTGGCTATTGATGACCAATAAAAAAATCTTGTCACTGAAGTAAAACCACAGTCTTACAAGACAGCATAAATATGATGCATTTTTGAAAAGTGCGTCTATGATGCCTTAAAATGCTGCCTACGTACAGTATGTAGGCAGCTCACTAGGTTTTGGAACAAAGCTTAAATGTCCTTTGTTTACTGACCAGACAGTGAATGATTCAGTTCGATTCATTTTGCGATGCTCTCTGTGATTGTTTGCAGCAGAAAGCAAAAAAAGACTACCTATTGCTTTTCAATCTTAAATAGCAAACATTCTAACAACATGTATGAAAACGCTCGCAATGGCAACAACAACACCATAAATTCACCTTGAACTAAATCAATAACCTCTTGAGGACAAAATGATTATCCAAGTTTCGTTTATGCACCTTCTAAATGTTCCAGTTATGAGATCATTATATCCTCATTCCAACAGCGTTAAACACCTCTACACAACGCAAGAGATGCTCTTTGATTCGCTCACAAAAGTTAATAAGCCATAAACATGAATGGAATAACAACACATTCAGCCATTCTGAGATAGATTGACTGACTGCCGTGTTGGATGGAGGAACAGGGGGGTTGTGGGAGTTTGGCCTGAGGAATGATTAGTAGCCTATATCGACCGCTCTGACTGTTTTCCCCTGAGTCTTGGTGCTGTGAACGGATGGGCGTAGCGGTGGACAAAAAAAAAAAAAAACACATTTACATAAACAAGCACATGTTTCACTGGATTAACCGTTAAACAACATCAGTGGAGCAATTTAAAAAGAGACCATCACAACATTATTTTGATATATAACAGAGTTGCCTGGTGATGCTATAACACTATAACATTGGTAACACTATAACTATATTACTTAAAATGAACACATTGGTATCTATATTACTTAACATGAACTAACAATCTTAAATATTTAGGAAACACTTTACAATAGTTTAATTTGTAAACATTAGTTAATGCATTAAAGCACACCAAGTAACTTTTGCTCTCATGGTCCCCCTACAGTTGGGAAACAGTATTGTCTTCTACTACTGTCGTAAAATCTGTCATGGTTACACCAGGGGATACACGTGCATGTGTTGATAAGCCGATATCCCCGAACTCTGCAGAAGGAGTTCTCACGTCTTGGGCAGACTGCCTGCATTGCGTGTGAAATGTTTTTATCCCAGGTACAGTGGCATATATTTCAGCATGTCATATGAATATAATTTCATGGGTTTTATTTTTTTCAATCGCCAAAAGATCGCATAGCTCACGTTTACAAGCCAGCGTCATTTAGGGCTGGTCAGAATACCGTTTTTTGAGCTTCGAAGTTTCGGTAGTAATGAACATCGAATATTCGAAGCTTCGGAGAGAGGGGGCTGAACATATTCTTCTCTCTAATTAAGGCAGTGTTCTCTATGTGTCTGTCTGTCCGTTTGCATTTTGATTATTTCGAGAACCATTCATCCAATTGACTTCATAAGGGAGTGCAGTGTCGCATTTGGTGCAATATAGATAGGCACGCGAGACGCGACACATTCAGAATTAATAAACTTTTAATAAACTACAGAACAGTGCGAGCGGGAAGCGGCCCACTGCACTAGTGATATTAAACACATCTTCCCCATGAACAACACAAAGTAAATACACTCGTACGTTACACACACACACACACACACACACACACACACACACACACACACACACACACACACACACACACACACACACACACACACACACACACACGCACACACACACACACACACACACACACGCACACACACACACACACGCACACACACACACACACACACACACACACACACACACACACACACACACACACACACACACAGGTCTGTTAACTTAAGCAATACTTTTAATAAGGTAGTCTAATATTTTTCTGACTAACAAATTACTGACACAGTAAAGGGTAGATTTAAATAAAGAAAAAACGAAATTTAAATAAAGAAAAAACGAAATTTAAATAAAGAAAAAAAACGAAATTTAAATAAAGAAAAACGAAATTAAGTTAGATTGATAATAACAGGTAAAAAGCTTAATACATTTTGTTTATATTATTCTATTTTCCACAATGTCAAAGCAACGCAGCTTGCCCAAAACACAAGCTCAGGCATGCACTTCTGTCCATACACACTCCTCGGTTCTGTGCTCTAGCTAGAGAACACTCCCGTTGCAGGAACACTTTAGTAGGCCAAGAAGAAGCAAATATATTTATTAAGTATACCGAGGTTGGGTCTTCAACTGTCCGTCCTATTAAAAATGGCTAGGCTATATAAGATAATTGTAAAAAAAGAGTATTGTATTTCGTCAGATTTTATAGTGTTGAATATATTCAAGCAATATATTCATGAGAATGGGGGATGCCAGGTGTGCAAAAAAACACACACAAAAAAAAACTTGCTTGCAAGAATGTAGCCTCTACCAAACTTGTACACGCCGTTTAGACATGGGCTTACTTCTTCTGACTTTTTTTTTTGTCCATTGCTGCTTTGGGCATGACAAAAACATACGCACGAAAGCCGGAAAACAAACGCTGGTTGGCCTCTCACGTCCGAATTTGAGGAAGTGGTGGGGGAAGTGACGTATGCCGTAAAGCAGTCGCATTTTGTAGTTATTTTTGTGCTCGGGTTACTACCCGAACCCCGAAGTTACGTAGTGCCAGTAAAAGCGATACAGACCCTGTCAGGCTATGGCAGACGTGTCATTCAACCTATTGTAAGTCGATGTACCATCACAAGGGTCTTGAAAATATATTATGAAGGTTGAAAAAATACATAGCAATATGTTTATGTTTCGGTATACATATTTTGTTTATGTATTTGGTATATGTATGTGCTAATGGTGTTAGTAAAAATGTTGGTGTTACTGTAGTTCAGAGTGCATTAACCAACGTTAACATATACATTTGATCTTATAAATGTAGTAAAGGCTGAGATTAACAAATGTATTGATCATTGTTACTTATTTTCTATTTTCTATTTCTTATTTATTTTATTATCCATGCATGAACTTTATACCTTACTGTAAAGTGTTTTATATTCTTTTCTCACATAAAGTAATTCATTAAAATTAAGAGAATTTGTCCAAATGATTTATTGAATGAACTGACTCAAACAAACAAATCACAAATTAATATCATCTTTTGGCAACATATAACAAGTCATGGCAACATATTTTTCCATTACTTTTAACTCCTCAAAATAATTAAGCTGTACAAGATTCAACTATACAATAAATAAAATAAAATAAAAACTTGTACAGCCAATTGGATTTTCTTTTACAGTGCCCTACAACCTGACTGTTACTCCAACACCACTATAGTAGAGAGATGCTATCAAAAAGTTCTGAAAAACCCTAAGGTTTGCAAAACATGTGACTAGCTAAAGTAATTTTGAAAAGTCATTGATTCGATTATTGACTTTTTGATGAAATGTTGACAGGATGCTGGTAGAAACCTACACGACCGTGAAAGAATGACCTCTAGCATCGAGCGTCATCTCACTAATGACACAAGACTGTTCACTCGGTTCACATAAACAGACAACCCAGACCCAGCCTTTGATCCCAGGATTAATGAGCCGGTCTGGCTGAGCCTGGGGTGAAAGTTCATGGGTTAAAACTGAGCCGAGATGTAATAGGGAACGGGGTGGCAACAAGGAAAATCACACCAAGATGTAAACATGGGAGCGATGTTGGCGTCCAAAAAGATGTTTATAAAAGTGGGCGTGCAAAATGCGCAAATAAATATGGTTAAGAGAAATAAAACAGGTTATAATAACAGTCTAAATGTATTCTTATTAAAGCTACGATTCCATCAAGAACAGTGAGTGATTTCCTGTTTTTCTTTAGTTGTTTGATTCACATTAAAGGAGAAGTTCACTTTTAAAATGAAAATTCTGTCATCATATACTCACCCTCATGTTGTTTCAAACCTGTATAAATTTCTTTCTTCTGCTGAACACAAAGGAAGATATTTAGAAGAATGTCAGTAACCAGACAGTTTTTGGGTCCCATTGACTTCCATAGTAGGAAAAAAATATACTATGGAAGTCAATGGGACCCAAAAACTGTCTGGTTACTGACATTCTTCTAAATATCTTCCTTTGTGTTCAGCAGAAGAAAGAAATTTATACAGGTTTGAAACAACATGAGGGTGAGTATATGATGACAGAATTTTCATTTTAAAAGTGAACTTCTCCTTTAACAGCAGCAATAGGTACAGTATATTACATTGCTGTCACTTTAATATACACATGCGATTTCCTTCCCTGCTGTTTACGTTCACAGACATAACCGACTATGTTTATGTGAACTTTGTGTGTTTTTGATATAACCTTTTGTGTATTTGGCAGTTTAAGGGTAATAGAGACATTATTTTAATGTATCGCATGTGTGTGCTCAGAAAACCATAAAAGTTTAAAATGATACGGCTTTAAAACGCATGAAAATAATAACTTTAATGATGACAAAGAACTGCAATGTCACATGTGCGTGATCGCGATAGAGATGATAATCAAAACCAAACAGATGCTTTGTTAGTATTTGGCAGAGTATCCCAGGCATGGGCTGTAAAGGCTCCGCCCTCTTCTGGAAAGCGGGATGGGACCAGCAGATCATTTGCATTTAAAGACACATGCACGAAAACAGCATGTTTTTCCTTCCACTCAAAAATGGCCATTTACAACATGCATATAATAAATGATCTGTAGAGTATTTTGAGCTGAAATTTCACAGACACATTCTGAGGACACCTGAGACTTTTCTTGTCAGAGGTGGACAGTAACAAAGTACATTTACTTGAGTACTGTACTTAAGTACACTTTTTGAGTATCTGTACTTTACTTGGGTATTATTTTTTGTCAAGTCCTTGAGTAGAAAGTAGTAACATCAGTCAGGAGATGATTTTGGTTGCAGGGGTTGCAATTTGGTTGGAAATGAAAGTCATATTGTTCAGATTGACGTCAGCCTCCAACTTCGGACAGATGTCGGACGACAGATGTTGGTTTCTGACGTCAACCCGATTTTCATTTTCAACCACAATACAACGTCTGTCCAACGCTGGAGATTAACGTCAATCTGACGTTGGATTCTGACATCAACCTGATTTTCATTTTCAACGTTGGGTTTGGTCTTCTAAATGCACATTTTATCACTGTTTTGGAGCACACTAGCTTATAGATAACAGTAACTAACATATTCATACTAAAAGCCAAACAACTTTAAATAGGGCACTGTTACGTTCCACGTGTATTTGTGTATGTTTCTGTTGCTCTGTCTCTTCATTCATTGCTTTCAGGTGGAGATTGCTCATTCGCTGCGTGTAGTCATTCCGGGCACGCGTCATCAGCTGTTCCACCAATCCACTTCTGCGCTGCTGGGTTTAAAAACCCCATTCACAAGAAGAGAGGAAGATCTCCGCCAGATCTCACTTAACTTGCCCTCACAGAGATGCCTTGTTTAAACGTAACCAGTGGCGGATTTAGCAAATCGGGGGCCCAAGGCGAAGGTAGGTAGGCTATGGGCCCCTCCCCATCCAATCTTTAAAAGAGAACGAAAAAAATATGTACCGACTGAATGGTGGATAGGCAGGTAAAGCTAATCTACGGGGAAGTAAAGGGTTTTTTTTTTGTTTTGTTTTTTGCTTGACAAATTTCACCATTTCGATTCAATTCTTGTGATTTGATTCAATATTTACTCATTTGGATAAATATTAGGTAACGTTTCACAAGATAGGCGTTACTTTTTCTCAAGAAAAAAAAAGCCCTATCAGCTGGTATAATTTAAGGTTAAAATAAGTAATATACACATATTTAGCCAAATTCTCTCTGTAGCTCTTTTTTTTTCTAGCCAATTAAATGGCTTTCCTGAGGTAAATGGTATGTGACTCCAGCTGTTTTACCTCTTTCCGCGGTTGAAAAACACTTATTGATCGATATTATGAATGAGGAATATACATTTCGGTAAGTTATACTGTATCTTTCAACATTGTTAATTCGTGTTTATTTACTATTAGCTAGAGATGATCAGTTCACGTGCCGCTATAGGAATCAGTGTCACGTCACATTAAAATGGCAAAACGGTATTTATTGTTTGAATTTCGTAATAGAATTGACAGAATCTGAGAGCTGAGATTTTTTTAAATATCATGATTCATAAGTAAACTGCTCAGTTTTGTCTGTCGATCTCCGTGTCCTCTTTGCTTCACGATTTTTCTGTGCGTTTGACGTTGTTGTTCCTGATCTGTATCCCCAACATAGCCGTAAAAAAGTTTGTCATCTTTGGCAGCGTTCCCAAATACTTATCAGCGTCTTTTCACTTTTTTCTTTTATTTGAGCCGCTTGGGTAACTTCGAAACTTAAAATTTTCGCGTTTAGACTCGTCTTGCACTGTTTGTGTATTTCCCAGTCCTCCTGTTACTGCGTGTTGTTTAACTTTCGCGCCGCGCACCTTTACGGACTTTTTGCTTGCCTCCCGCTTCCTCCTTTTTTCGGCACCGCTTGGGTAGCTAGCTTCGCTTCATTTTTACTCTGTCTACTACTCTGTACACTCTGTCTGTCAATCACTTATTTTTCTCCGTCAGTTTTTTGGCACAGCCTTGTCACTTTCGCAGATGCGCAGTAAATGAGATAATGGAATAGTCCAATGTAGTGAGGCGGGGGCCCCCTCCTGTCTGCGACACGACACTAATGATTTGATGCCATTTTTCGCAAACGGAGTTTTAGAAATAGATAATAAAATAAAATAAATAATAATAAAAAATAATTAAGCATAAGTTAATAGGGCATTTTGGGGGCCCCTAGGTAGCTCGGGGCCCAAGGCAATTGCCGACCTTTGCCTAATGGTAAAGTCCGCCCCTGAACGTAACCACTGTTTGGAATGTCTTCGAGTTTAATACCATTAGAGACCTGAGTAACACTCCCTTGAGTTTTGTTGTTAGTTTGATAGCATATGCCTAGCACGCGATTTGAGAAAGCGCACGCCCAGTAACAACGGGAGGTAGGCTTTGTTATTGTTAGGCGTGGAGTGTTCGCCCGTATTGTACTTTCGTTTTTTAGTTAGTGTAGTTTATTTAACCCTTGTGTGGTGTTCATATTTTTGTTACTCAGCCAGTGTTCGTGGGTCTGGTGGACCCGCTGCATTTTGGGGTTTTTAATTCAACACAATCAAAAATGTTATGTTAAAATACTCAACAGATGTTTACTTCCCAATCCCAATTACAAGCAATATAAACAGCATATATGGTCAATATTTTCTCTTTACCTTTGTTAGATCACATTTAAGAATTGCAACCTCGTGTGGGAATGGCAGGAGTAGAAGCACAAAACTCACTCTTGCACTCTTTCACACTTACACACAATCTCTCTCTCACACGCACGCACACACACACTCATGCAGACACATACACACACCCACAACACACACACCCACCCACAACACACACACAGACACACACAAAACACACACCCACACACACACACACATACACATGCACATACACACACACACTCACTTGGATATGTGGTGTATGGTCACTCTCCATAGGCATAATGTTTTTTCTAATGTACAAACTATATAATCTATCCCCCTACACTAACCCTACCACTAAACCTACCAATCACAGAAAACTTTTGGCATTTTTTGAATTTCGAAAAACACCATTTAGTATGTTTTAGTATGAGGACACAGATGTCGTCATAAACCATGTTTACGTTGTAATACCCATGTCATTATACACATTTGTGTCCTCATAAACCATATACAAGAACATACACACACTAACAGCAGGCCCTGACAGGAGGAGGACAGAGTAAAGGTACACAGGACCTACAATTTCCACACTTTTATTAGCCCCGGGTCCAGTGGACCCGAACATCCTGTGTGTAATATAAATGTGTGGGGGGGTGTACAGTGTGTTTTCATTAAAAATGTGTTCTGATATATATTCCTCACAGAAAATGAGCCAAGGCCAATGAGTCTCAGTTTGAAAAAAATAATTAATTCTTAATTCTTAATAATTCTTTTGCTAAAAAATTAAAACGGGTCCAACAGACCCGAACACCATACAAGGGTTAAGGCGGCGCACCCACTGAAGATTTCGGTTTTGTTTCTACATTTTTCTTTGACAGTTAGTTTAGAGGAACGATTAAAATTAGATATTATAGTTATGTTTTGATTATTTCATTGATTTGGCGACACTCCTGTTTTTCCTTTATTTTGTATTTATTTTTGGATCTTGTTGTGCACCTAATCTTTCATTCCGTATGAATAAACGTTTTAAACGTTCTTGCTGGTTTTTCCTGTCTTCACACACAGCAACTGTGCCTCACATAAATGTTATGTCATCATCCCTTTTTCCAACTTTAAACACGTAACAGGCACTATGAGGGAACAGCCATTTGGGTGTCCAAACCTCGTTATTGAGTGCACCTATTCAATCTCACATTCAATCCCACTACTGGAACTGTGTTCTAGAAATAAATTTGATTTTGATATGAGGGTAGGCATAGATTCAGATGCATAAGGTACTGTAAGTATTACAACAATGCAACAATAATAAAACAATGCATTGACATTTACTTTTGATACTTAAGTACTTTTAAAAACGAGTACTTCTGTACTTTTACTTTAGTAAAAATCAGTCTTTACAATAATTTACAAATTTAATATTTGACCAGTAGTATCTACTTTCACTCAAGTAAGGAAGTTGTGTACTTTGTCCACCTCTGCATATTGTAAAACAGGCATAGGTCCCCTTTAAAAACACATTTCCTTGCTTACTACTTGGAGCATACCATTAAAAAAATAAAATAAAATATTGCTTCACCATGATAAATAAATACTGTACACAGGATGATTAAGAGTAAGAGTTAAACCAAGTCAATAAATACAATAAATAGGACGGATAAAACCAACACATACATTTGAACACACATTTCCATAAATAGCTCAAATGAGCGCTCCCATAAAGTTTGTGCTTTCTTTACGGCCATGCCCACTCAGCTAAAACAGTGAATATATAAAAAAAAAGTCAATATTATATAATGCCTAGGAACAGTAAGAACACAGTAAAAACAGTGATGGAGGACAACTTCAAGGTTTCTCCATCACACAAGAGAGAGCAAAGCTGAGAAGAGCAGAAGAGAATTGAGATTCAACACGTGTCGAGTATACACAGCTCATTCGGCCGTGCCGTTAAAAACGGTTCAAAGGATGTGAAGAGATGAAAAGATTCAACCCTCCACTATCCTGAAAATATGCTCCTTGTCTTTGAGCGGCTGAAATTTTTATTACTTATTCATTCTGCTTTGTCTTTTCAAGCTCTCGTATCATCACTAAAGTGTCCACGGCGGGTACGTTTTATAGCAGCCGGATTTGTAATATGCTAAGAGCAGCGTGAACTTCCTTTCAGCTATAATCATAAAACCGAGAAGAACCGTACCTGCCTAGAGGAATACTTTATTGCTCAGAAGTTGCTCTTTCCTATCTCATGACATTTAATGGCATTCTCAGCTATGCTTCATTTAGGTATCGACAGTGTTGGGGAAGGCTAAAATTATTAATGCTACTAACTAAACTATATTTTTCAGTAGTTTGACAGGAGCAACATAATTGAACACACATTCTCAAAACTGTCTCCTCTCGCCCTGAGAAGTTGTGGCATTCAAAATGTCTAGTTTTATTAGTTGAATGAATCATTTTGGTGAACCAAATCAAAGGATTCAAATGAATCAAGTGATTCAATTGAATAAAGTAGGCTCATTTGAGATGCCAAATGTCAAAAATAGATGAGTACTAGGCACCTTCATTCTGGGGAGGAGTGAAATAAATGCAGTCAAGATGGGCAGTGCTTTGTTGTAATATGCTGAATATAATTAAAAATTCTGTTGCTTTTATATGAAAATAAATATGATAAACAAGACACCCAAAGTACCAGTTATTTAACTTCCCCCTATAAAGACATGTTTTCCATCCATTTTCAGTTTAATAAAGACATGTATTATATCATCTGTCCCATATAGAGATCGCACTGTCGGTGTTTAAATCAAACATTTTAGAAGAGAATAAAACATCACGGTTGATTAAACCAATGAGCATTAAGCTGTGTCGTCAGAAAGTCGTTTCCCATCATGCCTTTTGTCAGCGCAGTGGGGGGAAAGCATATGCGCCCGACTGCGCCATCTGGCTCATTTTTTTTGTTTTTTTTTTGCATACGTCAGTATGACATCAGAGCAAGTTGGACCACACTTGGACACATTTTTAACCAGCATGCATCTTTTGGTGATCACCGGAATTGGTTTTGAACCAATTTTGCTAATCTCGAATGAGCCAAGCGACTCAAATGAATCAAATGATTCAAATAAATGAACTGATTTCAATTAACCTAACTACTGGGATGAATCAGAATCAGAATCCCTACCACTAGTACATGTATCTGTTCAAGAAGGTGGATAGTAGCTCAGATCATTTAGACTTGGAAGAATTTGATGAGAAATGTTTGAGTTCATAGTGAGACCTCTGACAGCAGACTTTGGTAACATGCAGTTTAAGACATCTCTTCTAAAACCCTAGATCAGGCAATAGTGAGATTACTGGGGTGTCTTTCTCAGGGGAAAAAAACAAGTTTCTACAAAAGTATTTATTTAATTTTAACTAATGTCTAGGCTAGTGATATTGAAATGGCGGACTACGGGACATAATTCCGCCATTTTACCGTTTTCTACAGTTTAAAGTGAGCAGCGCGTCCAAAGAACGGAGCGGTTCCCACCTCAGGGGCATTTATAGTATTTATCCGTGCGCGTTGCTTCGCTCACACTAAGATGTAAAGCGTCACATTAAGAGCTGCAGATGACGAGGTTATTTTAACAACAGTAGCAAAAACACGGTGAGCAGCAAAACAGATACTTTTGCTAAAACATTGGGAAAGAAAAGAGAATGCAGCAATTACAATTATTTTTATCTGTCATACAGATGACGCATATTTGACAATACTTTACCACCCCCCCACCCATTTTGAATTTCATAATAAATTTCATAATAAACAATGTTACGATTTGGAAAATAATTTAAAGATGGCATGCGAAGAAAAAAAACTTTGAAGTTATATAGTTAACTTTGTTTTGTGCTCAACTCATCTACTCATGAGAGTTTTGATTATTAGATTAACTACGTTGTTTGTTTTTAGTAGTTTATTACTTTGCAAAATATTAAAATGGTCCATACTTTTCATAAGAGGTAAACCCTGCACCCCCAGTATGTTTTATCAGTCCCAAGGCCTTCTATGTGCCATACACAAGATGTCTAAATTTAAAATAAATAAAAATCCTTACAAAACATCTGATATTACCTTTTTATATTCATATATTCATTCATATTTGACAAAAATATTTGCTTTTTTTGGTAAATATTGGTGAAAATTCTTCGACGTCACTGCTTTGGCTCTCGGGGCCCAATATTCTCATCTTTGATGACTATTTTGAGTGTTTCTGATTTTTTTTCTTTCACAAAGTACTACGGCTGCCCCGATGGAGATGTAACTGTTCCAATAAAAGTACCGTCCGGACCTCCACTGGGAAGGAAATATAGAGACCGGACATCTTTAACTGAATACCCCTGGTCTAGGAGAAACTGAGACACTCATTTCTGATTTTTCTTTTCTGTCTACGCCTATTAAAGGATGAACAACTACAGCGACAGACAAATCCATAAGGTTCACTGAAATCCTGCATGCCAATACAGCCTTTGTTAGCTAAACTAATCTGCTAATGGAGAAATGTCAGTGACACTTAAGCAGTGACAAAACATTTGAAAAAATGTATTTTATGTCAGCCAATGGAGAGCTGCTTCATAATAGCACAGTGTACGTTACCACACAAATCAATAAAAACAGGTGCTCGGTATCTCTCTTTAATCCGGGCTAATGTATTTCTGTTGTCACCGTAAGCACCATAATGTGCTCCTGGCTCCATCATCATAACTTCAGACAAAAACTAACTACACTGATGAAACTGCTAGAGATATACTAGATGCAAATGCACTTAAGGGTAAAGAGTTAGTGCCAAGCTTTGTTCAAATCCATTACTCTACAGACATAGCGATGCTTGTGGAAAGATAAACTCGACTCTGGAGAAAAGCAAGGATAATTTCAGCCTTCATATCAGGTGCTTATGGCATCTTTCATCTTTCATCTTTAACTGGATATCAAAAGCAAGCCGTTTAATTCAGACACTGTAACTCACCTCCGAGTCCGGGTCTCAGCCGGTTGTCGTAGCCGTCCAGCAGGCGGTCCAGGATGCGTGTGAAGAGTGTGATGTTGTTTTTGAAGGCATCTGTTGTGGCATCTGCAGACACTGACCTACACGACAAAAGGAAACGTCAAGAGTACGTGGGAACTTGATGGTCTCATCATGAACAGGATGGGAAAGACTTTAAAGATATGGAAAAATGAAGGCGATGAAACTACTGGCTGGCTGATTTTGAGGAATTACCTGATCTTCAAAATGCTCCTGACGTCTTTTAGGACTGTACTTATCCTAGTTTCACATGCTGCAAGTTACAGCTAAGATGTTCTGAGAATCATTGTACTGGATTCTAATTAAATTTTAAATCATAGATGCAGACTTGAGAAAGCTATTTGAAGACAGCATTATACTTAAGCTAGACTTTAAAAAGTAGTAAGCTGCAGACAAAGAAGCAATATAGATAACAATCAGGTTGTAAAATGAAACACATATATATATATATATATATATATATATATATATAATATATAGAGAGAGAGGATATCAATTTATGCCAGCCACCTATTTACATAGTAGCCTACATTTACGCTCGATGGTGTTTTAAGCCCCCAATGGCTCCTTAGAGGCAGCTAACCCTACCCTCAACCTTAAACCTACCCATCCCCTCGCTGCCTGGAAGGCGCCATTGGGGGCATAAAACACCAAACACCTACATGCACACTATGGTGTGATTTTTTCCCCCCCAAAATTTCAGCGGAAATCCGCCCTGTAGCTAATTACCTAATTACACTAAATAGAGCTAATAAAACACTGAATCAAAAGCATAATGAAAGACAACATTAACAAATAATTATTTTACTAACGAATTAACTAAATAAATAAATAAACAAACAAACAACATGCAGGCAATTTTATTGTTTTATAAGTAATTATTTTGAACCACTTCTTAATAAAACACTGAATCAAAAGCTTATATAAACTATTTCCTTTAACATAATATTTATTTGAATGAATGAATGAATGAATGAATGAATGAACGAATGAATGAAGGAATTAATTAATTAATTAATTAATGCATGAATGAATGACATGTAATTTTGACTTTAAGTAATGTTTTTTCAACCACTTAATAATTAAACAATCAAAGTTATAATGTTAAAAACATCATTAAAAATATATATTTATGTTACAAAATAATATATAAATATTAAATATTATGTCAGCACAATTTGACATGTTTCATTTGATTTATTTATAAAAAAAATAAAAAAAAAAATAAAAAAAATAAATCCAATGAAACATGTCAAATTGACATAATTTTTGGCCAGGCTGTCATACAAAGAAATTATGAAAACATGCAAAAACAAGAGAAAACCTTATCTTATATATTCTTCTTATATGATCTCTTATATATATATATATATATATATATATATATATTTATATTAAGACGGTTTATATATATATATATATATATATATGTATATATATATGTATATATGTGTGTGTGTGTGTGTGTGTGTGTGTGTGTGTGTGTGTGTGTGTGTGTGTGTGTGTGTGTGTGTGTGTGTTTAATCAAACTTGTAGGGTCATTAAAAACAAATATTCCCTCCAGACAACAATTTTGGTCACTACTGTACATACCGTACATGCATACATAAAATGACAGGCAGGCAGGCAATCTTGTATGTGATGACAATATTCTTATACATATTCTTTGAACTGACACGTCTAAACAAACAGTATTGCTGAAATGAATAGATCTTTTAAATGCATGACAGAAAGCGAACTATTCTAGGAGATTGCTTTGAAAACTGCCTTGGTTTGCTTGTGCACAATACAACGAAACATAAAAAAGCAAGTGTTAAGTCAGACAAAATTGCTACTTTTTGAAAAAGGTAGTGTTGTAACACCCCAACACCGCTCTGATGCTATTAGATCTTTCACTCTGTTGCACATGTTCTACTTACAGGAAAGTTTATGTGAAGCGCAACCCGGGAATATAATTAACATACTTAAGCATAATTGGCTTAATTAGCATAAGCAATCATGCATGCATTATGAGCGGCAACTTGATCTGTGTTCTAGCTGACGGTTAAACCCCTATAAATGTAAGAACACACTCTCTCTGTTTCAAAGCCTATAGGTATGTAGGTAGTGAGTAGTACTTGCCATTTTTTGTGAAATTCACTAACCATTTCTACACTTTCCAAGTATATAATGCTGCGTTCAAGCCATGTCGTGATTACCGTTAATTCGATATGACAACACTTCACTTTCTACTCAGGGCTGTTCACATCCTCAGACTATGCGTTTCTATGGCAACACTATTAACACCTAAATGAATATGCAGTGGTCAGGTGGTACATTGGTCGGAGCTCTAAGAAAATTCCCAGTTTACAAGTTGAAATCTCTATTTTGCAGTAATTACGACATGGCAACGCCTCCACGCCACTGACATAATTTTTGGGCTTTCCATGTTTTCACTGTTATTAATAGGTGGCGCTATTATGCATCTTCTGAAAGAGTACGACATCTCCTGATCAAACACATGCGAAGAAGATGCAGAAACAAGTGATATCATATGTAATCATATGCGTATGTAAAATAACATGATCACCAACATTAAACAGCATATAAATCAAAACTGTCTAATGTTACTGAATGAAATGTCGACCCATGACGAGCTACAGGACTGTGAAGCTTTAGGGGCGTTGATGGACTCGATCTACTCCATCTGTGTTTTGATCATCATTCTGAATCTGATCTGGATAGTCTTTAACAAAAACGCGTTTTTATCCGCTTTTTGCTCAAAATGTTGCTTTTATTTATTAAACTTACCCACATTCAAGTATTGATCAAAAAATGATACATGAAGCTTGAATAATTTATTTATAGAATAGATTTTTTTTTTTTTTTTAAGCAAAGGGTCTGTTCGTTCTTTTTATATATTGCATGTTCAGATATTCATACAACAAAATATTCTCTTGGCCATGACATTTTTGTGAAAATGATAAAAATATGCAGGCAGCATATTTGTTTTATGCTGGTGTTGAAAGAGTTAAAATTGACAATTGTGTACGCTATGCATTTGATGCTTTTTAGAGTATCTCATCTTTTAGATTAAAAACATCCTAATGTCAAACTCTACTGGAATCAACCATGACTCGTGTGGGTCGAGCTGTCGAGCTATAATGAAGTTGTTGTCTATGTAGGCAGCAGCGAGGAAGCTCACTAGGTTTTGGAAACGAGCCATAGATTGTAAACCGACATGACTGTGCAAGTTGCTCTAAACGTGATTTCCGTCCAAAACGCTCCAAAGTAGTTCAGCTGGCAATTCAGCATATGTATAATTCTGTTCTCCGCCACGGGGTGAAACCTCGGCTCATTATAAGGCAAATTTGTAGCTAATTCCTAAACAGGCCTGACATCCATCAAAAGTATTTAAAATGAGCTAATTACATGGCTTTAAAGCCGGTCATAATGTTAGCATTTGAGTGAGCGTAAAGCACAAGAAGAAGGATTTCAATATAATACCAACTCTTAAGGTTCCTCATCGGCTGGAGGACAAACCTCCCCTTTTGTGCTCCTTTCGCAGGGCACATCAGGCCCAGATTAGGGGGAGGTTTATCTGATCCCGTCCCGATTCCACAGTTATTCACTGCTCGTGGAACCCAGTGAAGCATATTTCACGGATCGACTTTATGACACAGGCAGGAGGATGGGGTTGCTTATCACATACATTATCTAGATTTATATGATATTGGTTTATTGATTGGTATTGCATGATGTGACCGTGTTCACTCCCAGGAGAGGGGTCTGTTTCAATGTTTTAATATGAATAAAAAGATAACAGGACATCATAATAAGTTCAAATTAAATTGATAATGAACCTGAGCTGAATGTGAACAGAATGATCAGAGTAATTATAATCCATGTGGTCCGCATTTAATCATGCGTTTGCAACAAAATCAAGGTTAATTATTGTTTGATTAGTAGAATCAAAACAAGCAACATTTAGACTAAAGACACTCACTGGCTCCCCCTAAACACACAAATGCTGCTGTTATACACTCAAAGGGAGAAACTATAGGTGTAAATGACCGTTCTGGTTGGATTTTACAATATTGTTTTTCCATTTTTGATTTTGAACTATGCCAAACTTTCCAAAACATCGGGAATGTCAGACTCAGACAATGTATAACATTTCCAAAGCATCCAAAAAAAGGCAATTTTATAAGAGACCCCTTATTTATGAAATTGCATGTTTGACATTTTCCATTATTATGAAAAGGCCAGAAATGAGGGATCAGAGATTCATGATTAGTCTATTAAGTGTAATTCACAAACAAAACACATTACTATACAATATTAGGAAATAACTCTTTCTTTTTTAATATAAAATATTACAAAAGATTCCTAACATAGACAAAAACATGTTCATACGTAAGTATATAAATGTATTTTAATTAAATATTTGGTTAAATAAACAACCTTTTGACAAATGGATATGGCAATTACCAACCACTAGATCACGATTACAAAAACAAGTGACGTTTGATATGTTTAATAAGATGTTTAATAGTAATAGGATTAGGCATAATTAGAATGTAAACGTTTGACTGGGTAAATGCTTTTATCTTGTAAAGCTAATTAAAATAACACAAATAAATCAGCCTATGCACCTGTAGTTCGTCCCCAGAATGGGAAAGCGCTCCTCGCGGTTCCACACACGCTGTTTTGCACCACCTAGAGGATTCATCCACGATCATGTACACAATTCGATGATTTCACAAAGGCTTTCCAACAACCAAACATGGCTGCATGAATTAAACTTGCATTAATTAATGTCTCATCAAACAAAAATGTCTTTGTCAGTCTTTGTTAGAGGAGCGCTTTCTTTTGGTGACCACCGGAGTCGTGCGCTGCGTAAAAGTCTCCAGTTACGCACGGACACAAGAGGCTTTGAGTCAATCCCATTTACCAGAAACGTGATCAACCGAAGGATATAGATATTATTTTGATGTATTATAAAGCACAACATCCCCGAACCCATTTACAGAGCGAAACAGACTGTCAATCCTACCTGGTGTGCCAAAACAGCGTCAACACGAAGATGAGAAGATGAAGCGCGAACCTCTCCCTCATTTCTGCCACTCAAACCTGTGTATAAGAAGACAAAAGACTGAATCCATAAATCAGTGAAGAAACTGAAACTGCCGATCACACAAACTAAAATGACGGGTTAAGTTGGTCCATAAGCGCACACAGGTCCATACGATCCACCTGATGAGCTTAGATGATGGATCCCAGACATTTCATTAATATTTACAGCGTGTAACAATTCATGATATGAATATCAATATCTCTTACAAACATTTCAGTTCACAAGATGAGAAAACCACGACCAAGTGACCACGACTCGCGCTGTGGTGATGATGACCTCCATGTAAATGGCAACATATGGTTAATAATTTCCACACATGGCCAGAAACACAAAATCCAGAACGGTGAAGTAGGCTACTCTATGGAAAGGACACCCACCTGTGATCCACCAGATCTGCTCTTTCCTTATGAATAAACGCTGATAAATAAAAACCGAGAAGTGAAAGTTTATTGCCAGCCGATGAAACCGGATCACGAGTGTTATTTAAAAGCGCGCACGTGGATCGGGAACGATCTTAATGAATTCCCATAATAATTCACTATAATATCAGATGCGAATGAGGGGTCTCTGATCCTCCACCGCGCCTCTCTCTCTCTTTCTCCCTCTCTATCTCACTCACTCACTCTGTCTCTCTTTAACTAACGCACCGACGCGCCTCGACGCCCCGTGATCTCAGATCTTCTTTACTGAATCTCATACTGCTCACAATTTTTTTTTTCTCTTGAAAGAAAGAAAAGGGGGATAACTAAAGAAAGAGACAGACAAAGAACTGGGTCCTAAAGACAGTAATATTAGGGTGCTGCCTGCTGCGCTCGCTCTCGTGCACACATACATCACAAAGCCCAAATATCACACATGTTGTGTAATGGTGTATATTTATTTGTAGTATTAAGTTTTTTAATCGATTAGTATATAATACAAATGCTGTAATTATTTACTCGCACTCATGTTGTTCCAAACCTGTAAACCGGTAGCCTATTTTTTGTGAAATTGTAAAGAATCTTTACACAGTTGTAAGAAAAAAAGGGTTCAATAGGGTTCTAGAGCTCTATAGGGTTCTTGACTCAATTTTTAAAGAACACTTAATGCCAAAAAAGAAATGTCTCAAATGATTGCATAAACTTTCATGTTAAACAGGTTATTTCTTTTTTTTTTATTATATATATATATATATATATATATATATATATATATATATATATATATATATATATATATATATACAGGGGCGATTCCAGGATTTTATAAATGGGGGGGCACAGGGGGTACCAAGAACCAGTGAGGGGGGGCCCATGGGAAATAAGAAAATTCAACTGGAAATAAATACTTGTTTAGAAAACATTAAGCACGATTTCAAAAATATTTGCAATGCCCTGCACCCTAATATAAAAAAAATTTATAAAAAAAGATTCTGTCCTCTTTTCATTCTCAACTCCCCCCAATTCTGCCAAAAAAACAAACAAAAAACATTAAGTATCGAAATTACACAGAGTTGCATGTAGTTATGGTGTTAGTTAACATTCTCACATTTTAATGTTTACCATGCCACAAATATTATTGTGCCTTTAGTCTTTAAAACAACATAAAGTAGTATATCTCTTTTATATTTATGTGGTGGAGTGCGCTGCCGCCGAATAACACTGACAAGTCCTCTCTATTCAGTAACGTTAGTCTGACGAAGTTACGTTAGCTAATCTAACGTTAAGGTCCTTGCACACTAACATACGGTGCGATATTTAAAAATATATACTGTAATTGAGTGTGTATAAGTTACCATAAACAGTGACGTGTCGAGGTGTCTCTCTCTCCTGTTTGAAAAACGCAGACCAGTGATTCTGCTTTGCGAATCGCAAATCAAGCAGTGATTGACAGCGCTCTGATCCATTGGCGTTGGGCATTGTCATGTTGACAGTAAATCTGTAAATGATGTTGGGGGGGCACCAGGGGGGGCCAATCATATTACAGGGGGGGCCGGTGCCACCCCGTGCCCCCCTTCTAGACACGCCCCTGTATATATATATATATTAGATTAGATTAGATTAGATTAAACTTTATTGTCATTACACAAGTACAGGTACAAGGCAACGAAATGCAGTTTAGGTCTAACCAGAAGTGCAATAGCAGCAAGTGCAGGATATACAGTGGTTCCATAAGTGCAGAACATGGATATGTACTGAATAAATATAGAGTTGAATACTATTATAAACAAAAATTTACAGATAGATTTGTCCTATGAATATAATATACAGATAACTATTACTGTGAACAGAATTTACAGCTAGATATGTACTGAATATAATATACAGATGGCTATTACTATAAACAGAATTTTTACAGATAGATATGTACTGAATATATATATACAGATGGGTGTTACTATAAACAGAATGTGAGCATAATATACAGATGGCTATTACTATAAACAGAATTTTACAGATAGATATGTACTATGAATATATATATACAGATGGGTGTTACTATAAACAGAATGTGAGCATAATATACAGATGGCTATTACTATAAACAGAATTTTACAAATAGATATATGTATAAGTTAGGCTAAAATGAGCAGTATAACAATGGATTTAAAGTAGTGCAAATAAAGTTTGGACAGAAGCTATCCGAGTGAAAGTGCAGTGGAAGTAATTGCATATTACAGTTAAAGTACGGTATTGCAAATGTATATGTAAACAGTCGGTACTGTAAATAAACAGTCGGCAGTGCAAATTGAGCATATTCCAGTCAAGGTAGTAGTGCAAGATGCATATGTAAACAGTTGTTTCTATAATAACAGTCAGCAGTGCAAATGAACATTATAGTATTGCAAATAACAAAATGGAGGCAGGTGTGAGGAGGGAGAGGAGAGTCAATCAGTATATGAGGGGAGTGGGATCAATGAGGGTTAGAGTTTAATAAAGAGACAGCTCTGGGGAAAAAACTGTTCTTTAGTCTGCTGGTCCTGGTCCGGAGGCACCTGAAACGCCTGCCGGAGGGCAGGAGAGAAAACAGTCTGTGGGCTGGGTGAGAGGAGTCCTTAAGGATGCTGCGAGCTCGATGCAGACAGCGTTTCCTCTGGATGTGCTCGATGGCAGGTAGTGGAGTCCCAGTGATGCGCTGGGCGGTTTTCACCACCCGCTGCAGTGCCTTGCGCTCTGCAACAGAACAGCTCCGTTACCACACTGTAGCACAGTTGGTCAGGATGCTTTCTATTGCACAGCGATAGAAGTTCACCAGGATAGTGGAGGAAAGCTGATTCTTCCTCAGTGTCCTCAGGAAGAAAAGGCGCTGGTGAGCCTTCTTGACCAGGCTGGAGGTGTTGGTTGTCCAGGTCATGTCCGCCGAGATGTGGATCCCCAGGAACTTGAAACTGGAGACACGCTCAACAGCCATTCCATTGATGTGGATGGTGTCGTGTGTGCCTCTTGACACTTTCCTGAAGTCCACGATGAGCTCCTTCGTTTTGGTGGTGTTGAGGAGCTGGTTATTTTCAGTGCACCATGTGGCCAGGTGCTTGATCTCCTCCCTATAGGCAGTCTCATCGTTGTTGCTGATGAGACCAATCACCGTAGTGTCGTCCGCAAACTTGACGATGGAATTAGATCCGTACACAGGCTTGCAGTCGGAGGTGAAGAGGGAGTAGAGAAACGGGCTTAGCACACAGCCCTGTGGTACACCAGTGTTGAGTGTGATGGACGTGGAGCAGTTGGAGCCTGATCGAACATTCTGGGGTCTGTTGGTCAAAAAGTCCAAAATCCAGTTGCACATGGAGGTGTTGATGCCCAGGTCTCCAAGTTTGGCTATTAACTTAGTTGGGATGACAGTGTTGAATGCTGAGCTGAAGTCAACAAACAGCATGCGTGCATAAGTGTTCTTATTGTCCAGATGTGTGAGCACAGAGTGCAGTGCCATGGAAACTGCATCCTCTGTGCTCCTATTGCTACGGTAGGCAAACTGGTGTGAGTCCAAACTGGTGTGACTTTATATATATAGTGATAAAGTATAGCTCATGAGCAGTTTAAGTCATAAAATGTAATTAAAATGAACAATGAATTACAACAATATTAGCTAATTAAAATTATATCCATAAAATGATCCCATGATGGGAACCCCTAAAAGGTTCTATATGAAGTGTCTAAAAGAAGCCTTTAAGATTCTATATTAAACCTTTTCTTAAGAGTGTGGAACAAGATAACACAGAATTATGTTAAACAGGGTTAAAAATGACCCCTCAAAATTGCATGAAAAACTCATATTGAGAGATTATATATATATATATAAAAAATTTAAATCTAGATTTATATATATATATATATATATATATATAAATCTAGATTTTAATTTTAAATCTATTCTAAAAACGTTAAGATTCGTTGGATTCTAAAAACGTTAAGTCACTTTCCATCTGTCTGTTAAACAGGGGTCTAAGATCAGGTCTTTTAGTTATGCATTATTAATGGTGAATAAAATGATTTCCACATGAAAAATCAAGCTCTCTCTCCCTTTCCTAGGAATATTTGATGTCCCACTGTGATATCAATAGCAGGGGGTATCGCAGTAAAAATGTGTGTGTGTGTGGACGCATGCTGAATCACATAACCAGACACAAACTTTATCTTAATCTAGCAAATATGTATTAAACATCATGCCGTTCAATAATATTTTATGACCCTATCTGCCTCGCAATATTTATTTATGCCGGGGTGGCATTCATATATAAACCAACAGACACAATGAGATCCTGCAATGCTAATATAAAAATAGGAGACAGCCAATAAGTTTTCCCAGAATCTTCTAGACGTCTGTAGCATCTTTTGAATAAAAAACAAATGAACAAATCTCACTATTATACCAGTCCAAATATTCAGTCAATTTAATTGCAAATGGCTGTATTCTGCACTAATTGCATCTGTCTGATGACTCTAAACAGGCAAGTAAACTTATCTTAAAATAATTTTATTTAGTAACCTGTATTAGCTACTGATTAGGTCCAGATGATGAATTTATAATTGCCCCTTGTCCCCTCCAGATTCTGCATAAATATTTAAAGCAAAAAGGCAGCCGTGTTGGCCAGCGGCCCCAAGAAGACAGATGAGAGTGCAATGCTACACGCCAAAGCAATTGCCAATGCAAATACACATTCTGCGGTAGAGTTTGATGCAACATTGTGTTGCTATGAAAAATGGTGTTTCTAAGCATTTCAGATGCTTTGTCAAAGGCATGGGTTTTATTTCAGCCCAAAATTTGAAATATAATTGTATTGACTCAACCAGGCTGGTGAGAGTTAGAAATTTTCACACAAAATTGGATCAGAAAGGCAAAACAATAATTTTTATTGTGGAGATAATTACATGAATGTGTCGACAATATAGCATGCTAATGTTTCAAATATTCGTCACTGCATATTGCGAACTGTTTTTGCATATTAAAGGCAGGGTGGGTGATTTGTTCCAGAAACATTTTTGTTATGCTGGTTGAAAATCTCTTCACATCCTGATAGCAATCATTAAGATAAGTGGTCTAAATGTAAGTATGTATATATGTGTGTGTGTGTGTGTGTGTGACGTTATACTCAAATGTATGTGTTTCAATGGCAAAACTATCAACGCCGAAATGAATCTGCAGCAGTCAGGTGGTACAGGTCAGCGCTCTTTAAGTTGTTTCTGTTCATTATTATTGTAATGTTATGTGCTTTGAGACACGAGGTACGCTGTCTCTCGTGCCACTTTTGTTTGCTCCCTGCTGTGTGCGTTCATATGTTTAACATGTTAACATTACTGGAAGAAAGTTTGTTCATAACTTCGAGTCAGTTATCTGGTATTTAATAATGTTCTCAATACATTTTGTACATAGTTCATGTTAAGTTTTTATATGTTACTACTTTGTTCAGCAAACATTCAAAACGATTTATAAAATTGAATGTTACCCTTACCGTTATCACAAAAAAAGTGTTTTTGAAACATGAAATAAAATGGAGAACATTCAAAATAACTTTTTCATAACTTAATGTGAATATTAGCTACAAATGTTCTTAGAAAATATTATAAGCTTTGCTTCCAGTTATTTTAGCTGTACAAAAACACTCTGTTATGCTGCTTGATATTGCAAACTGGTATTTGTTATCATAGTACTTTAATCTGATATCATATTCATAACCATAAACACATTTTTATAGCCAATTGTCTCACCGTTTACTGCACTTATTTATTCTTCTAGGCATTTCCCAATAGCGTGGCAGATGAAGTATCGCACATTCACAGAAAATAAATGCGATCTGCCCCTCCTGTGAGCGCGCGTCCCATCAGGCCTGGCACGAGCTCTCAGGTGTTCAGTTTCACACGGTTATGCACATGTCATCGCTGGCACCGAGTGTCCGACACACAGAGTCAGACTGACTCCAGCAGAGCCGCTCACGGGCCGCACTCGTCCGATGAGATAGAGGTGTCTGGAACACAAGAACAGTTTCATTTGAATTATGCTTTGTTTGGATCCTTTACTTTTGCAGCACGACTTAGGTTGGTAGGATATGTTTTGTCTTAGCGCACACAGAGACACATTAGGCTATATCAAAAGTGCAATGAGTCACAGTTAGTAGCCTAACAATCAGTCTGAGATCCATGAATTCAAAAGGAAAAATAATAATAATAAAAATAATCATAATTTAATCAGCCTCATATCCTTCAAAACTCAATATGGATCTTTTTTCTTCAAAACAAAGTTTTGCAGAAAGTTATTATTCTCTCCAAATTGTAAATTGACAACATACTGTCGAGCTCCTAATTAGATAAAAACACAATTAAAAGTATTCAAAAAAAAAATCCCTGTATTCTAAGATCATCTGAAACCATACAATAGTTTTGTTTGAGCAACACCAACAAATCTCATTCGTATATGATTGGTCAAACTTTATATATTGTGTTCATTTACAAGATGCAAGTGTGTGGCGTCACTCAACAGCAATCATATGACTTCATAAGACTCAGAATACACTGCATGTGTCTATATGTTCACATGTTTTTGTGGTGCTTTTTAGGGGCTTCATTGCTTGTTGTCATTATACGCTTCCATTGTAGGAAAAAACTGCATGCACATCTTTAAAATATCCTTTTAAAAGTAATATAATTTTTGGAATGACTTGAGCATGAGTACATTTGGGTGAACTACTCCTAGCATCAAAATATTTGTGCCAAGATACACTACCATGCTTTTATTTTTTTATTTTTTTAAGAAATGAATGATTTTATTCAATGAGAATGCAATAAAATGTTCAAAAGAAAGACTTAAAAAGATATATATTTTAAATAAATGCTGTTCTCTCGACCGTTCTATCAAAAAATCCTGAAAATGTATGGTTTCCACAAAAATATTAATTGTTTTTATCATTGATAATAAGAAATGTTTCTTGAGCATCAAATCATCATATTAGAATGATTTCTGAAGGATCATGTGACACTGAATACTGGAGTAATGATGCTGAAAATCCAGCTTTGATCACAGTAATAAATTACATTTTAAAAGATATTAAAATAGAAAACATTTATTTTAAGTTGTAATAATATTTCACAACATTCCTGTTTTTACTGTATTTTTGATCAAATAAATGCAGCCTTGGTGAGCATTACCGACCCTAAGCGTTTGAACAAATACCTCGGAAATGGCAGACACTAGCTGGAAATCCCCGTTCCATGTGGGTGAACAATATCTGTTTAAATCTTGTCATGTTTAAAATGCATTAGCTCTGAGCACTGCACATCTAGCACACCTTTCTGCTGTAGTGAGCAGTGATGGAGTAAGGCCATCGTAAACCAGTGGAACCTCAGAGGAATATTTCATGCTATCTTGACAATACTAAGTACATATGTCAGTTTTTTTAAATCTGATATTCCTTTATGACCATATGGACACATTGGTTCAGCTTTTAACATGCCTCATAAGATTTGTTTGAGATGATTTACTGCAACCCAACGGTGTGTGTCTTCATCTTATATTTCAGCTTAAATCCCACAGGAGGTGTTTCTCTGTGCGACTCGATGTGAACATACGTCTTCCCTCTGAAGTACGATAACACACGTGCTCCTCGGTTCCTGCGAGGAACGTGGGCGTCCAAACATAATTTCCTGGGCTAATAAATAAGGTTCTCCTTTCCTCAAGCTCAGCTGCAATTTTGATCTTTCTCTAATTGCGTTTTCAGATTTCCCCCATCTCTCCCTAAGCAATACCTCTTATCAGCAAAATCTGGAGACTATAAGGAATCTTTTATTGGTTTCTGTCTCACGTAACAGTTTGAAATCACAAATTTCCAATGCCAGCACAGTTTTAGACTGATAAGATATAGATAATAAGATAAGTCACATGCAAACGCAGGTCAAAGGGTTCTTTGTGTTGTTGCTGTGTTGATGTGGAGCTCATATGCATGCAGGCGAGTGAGTTAATTTTAGAGGTTAAAAGAAAAGCTTGACAAATGGCAAACTAATCTAACACTAACAATTTACTAGTATCACTATTGCTATTGCTCATGTTAAAGGTTAAAGACAAACAAACCAATTAAATTCTAAGCACGTAGTATTATTTATTTAATATATTATTTATTTTATAGTATATATTAGCTTTTATTTTAATTTTAGTTTGTCATTTTGTTATGTCCTTTTGTCATTTGTATTATTTTAGTTTTTTGTTAATGGCACATACACAGTAAAAAGTTATTGTTGGTTTAACTTAAAATATAAGTAACCTGGTTGCCTTAAAAAAAATAGTTAACACAATGAAAGAGATTGGTTTAATCAATAGAAACTCAAAATATTATGTTATCTGAACCACATAAATTATCTAAGTTGATTTGACAAAAGAAAACAAAAACAGTGAATTTTTTTATTATTTTTTTTACAGTGAACTATATAGAGCATAAGGAACAAATGAAAGGGCATGCATAGCAATGGGCTAAAATCCTTCTTAGCGAACACAGCAACACTGGGCAAACACCCAAGCATTGAACTAAAAAATCTATATTAACGTTAGTTCTCTGAAAAAAAAAATCTGATTACTTATTCTTTTAGAGCAAAAATCCTGCAGCCACTCTGAATGGCGGAAAATCCATTTTGTCCCTTAAAAATATGAAGCATTTAGCATATGCAAGGGCACAATCAATTAAATGTGTTTTTCAATAAGTGGACAGGGAGAGACAGAAATCGAAGCAGGAGAAAAGAAATGGTGTCTTGTAGGAGCCAGGATTAACCCAGAACTCCTTCAGTCCAATCAATGAATCAACGGCCCTGTTTACACACGTTATTAAAATGTGTTTTGGTGGATCGGATCACAAGTGGATGACGCTAAATACAGGTGTAAAAGGGGTCCAAAACATTTTGAGTTGGTCCACTTTCGACCACTTCCAGATGTAGTCGAGAACACATTCGCCTGGATTGATTTCGTAGTGGAAACGCTCATGTGGTCGAATGTGTTCGAACAGCCACAAAATACGCCTACTCTCCGCCTACTGACCTAACCCGTGAACATTATGGGAAGAGCTCTAGCCAGACGGGATTTAAACTGTCGGCTGAAGACCCAAGTTTGGTTTGAAGATGAAAAACATACCAAGCACAATGTTCTCTCACCATTCCTGATTTCTAACACACACTCACAGCGTTCGGCTGGTCTTGTGGCTGTCAAAGTGGAAATTAAATCTCTGCTTAAGTTCCGTGTGTTTTTCAGTAGTCTTCGGTGTGTTCGTATGTAAATTGCGTGAGCTTATTTCGTCCATTAGATCAAAAGATCTGAAAAAGCCGATACATTTACCCTCCCATAGACCCTCCCCTCGAAGAAATGACGACAGAAGTGGTTAAACCTGGACAAAAGAGACGGATTAAAACAGCAGGTGTAAACAGGGTCAATAACGGCCAGGACACACACACTGCAGTCATTCCTCAGGACTTTTGAAGACTGAAGTGTCACACTTTTTAACTGTATATCTATTTATCTGTCTGTTTTTATCATTTTAACCAATCAAACTTCTTTCTTTGTGAAATGTTTGGCTTAAAAAGTGTTGCACATGGTTGCAGTGACATTCAAAACACTATTGGGGCCACTGCACTGATTATCCTGGTCCGGGTTATGTAGTGTGTGTGTGTGTGTGTGTGTGTGTGTGTGTAGGTGTGTAGGTGTGTTGCTTTACCTGAAGGCTGTCTGTACCCTCAGGATGGGCCGCACCGACCCCAGGAACCTTCATTCCAAATGCTGTCAGTCACGATTCAATCAGTTCTCATGCTCCACTTCATCAGTTCTGAGTTCAGCCTGACCACTAAATCTCACAATTACACCCTCTTTCATATGAGTAGATGCCCTGTGTGACATGAGCAGCAAAACATAAAACAAATAAATAAAACATGGACCCAGAGCAAATGGGAATGTTATTCTTGCATTCTTATCAGCTGAATGTCAAGAAACCTGTCAAGAACAGTCTGAGTCGTAAGAAAACAAAACCAAAAATAAATTAAATATAGCATTAAAAACTATTTTAGGGCAATTAAGATTTTGTTGTATTTGGACAATGTCTTCAACACCCAATTATACAAATATACAGTATATGTATAATGTGTATGTATGTATAATATTATATTATATAATATAATAATATATAAAGTAAATAAATAAATGTAAAAAATTTAAAAAGGTCCAAAAATATCCACTAAAGTACAGCAAAACATGTTTGCTTGATTTTAACATTTGTCTTTAATTTTTTACTGTTTTAGATGTGTCATATGTCGCTCTGTTGCCCAAATGTCAATAGACTGCACAAGCAAACAATGAACATGAAATGATCAATTATGTATGAAATGTTCTAATCTATCCAATTACCTTAATTCGCAGTGAGACGGGCTGTTTGACATCACTCAAGCTTTCTGCTGCTGTAAACGGGAACACCGGTGTTTTCGGGTCTAAACCCCCCCACCTGAGAGCCAAGGGCCCCTGCTGAGCGCATACGCCACCTGAATGCAAACTCTTCGTTTGTGATCATAACAGTTCAGCGCTTTACGCTGAGCCAAATTACATCACCATCTGCACCACTAAACACACCTGTTTGGAATGATAATGTAGAGACTATAAATACTTTGTTACAGTTTAGCACATCACAGCAGTATGGCGACGAGGGTCACCTCTGAGATAATGGCACACATTTCCCATTTGAGTTTCATGCACTGAACCATTTCATGCAAATGACTAAATCACACAGCAAGTTCCTCTGCCGGTGCAACTACTAGCTATTAGGAGACAGTGACCTCTAGTGGTTGCATTAATAAGTGCACATTACAAACAGGCAGGCCAGAACACTAGAACACTAGAACACCAGAACAGAGGCAATTGATAAGGTACATTACTATTGCACATACTTATTTTTACCTGATGGCCAATAAAACAGGTGAACAAATCCCATAGACTTATTAAAGGAGGAACCTTAGTCATATAACAACACACAACATTTTGGAGACTTGAGGCCTGACCCTGTTGACTTTCCCGGGAAAACAACCACCAACACTGTATAAAAAAAACAAAAAAAAACAAAAAATTGTGCCAATTATTTATAATTATAACTCAAAATGTTGCATTGTTTGTTGAGATGACACAAAATTCCAAGTTCATTAAACTTAAAAAAAAGAAACAAAAAAACACCTAGCAACAATCTAACAACCACCCCAAACATCCTAACAACCACCCAGTAACCAGCCAGAACACCTAGCAACAATCAAACTACATAAGATACCCTAAAAAACACCTATCAACCAGCCAGAACACCCTAGCAACAATCAAACTACATAAGATACCCTAAAAACCACCTAGCAACCAGCCAGAACACCCTACCAACAATCTAACAACTACCCAATACACCCTAACAACCACCTAGTAATCAGCCAGAACACCTAGCAACAATCTAACAACTACCCAATACACCCTAACAACCACCTAGCAACCAGCCAGAACACCCTACCAACAATCTAACAACTACCCAATACACCCTAACAACCACCTAGCAACCAGCCAGAACACCCTACCAACAATCTAAAAACCACCAAGCAACCATCCAGAATATCCTAGCAGCCCTACATCAGTCTAACATTGTGGTGAGTTTCGCACAAACACCCCTCACTTTTTTTATACATGTAAATGGTTTGTTTCTGTTTCAGTGATGGTTTTGACAGGCTGCCACATACAGTATAGTAGCCTATACATGCACAGAGATTGATGGACTACATTATCGACTTCATTTGATCAGTGTCCTGAGCTGTTACAGTATAAAACACTGAAAACCAAGCTAACATGTAATAGAGACCTTTTGTAGTCCCGCTCCTTTTCATCGCTGCACTCGTTGTGTTCGGTCTTCCGGTTTGTATTTCCTCAGCATGAAGGTAAGATCTTACGGGTTTATGAATGAACCGCTCATTTTAAAATCTTCCCGGTACTGACATTTGTTAATGACATCCACTTCAAACATTACAATGCTCATGATAACTTTCGTAAACTCTACAATAAGTAAATCCACGTCACCAGCTAATAGAGAGCAACAGTCGGGTTGAAAAACTGAAATAGATTTTTAACAATAACTTATAAACCTTCAAAGAGTGACCTACTTTGAGCAATGAAGCCGTCAGCCCGCATTATTTCAACTTAGTTTTAAAATAATCGTGTTTACAGGAGAATTGGTAGTGAAAAACTACATTACCTATGATGCTATACAGAAAATTCCACCAATCAGAAAGTCGAAACGAGCAAAACAAAATAGCTGCTTAGCTCCGCCCACTTCCATGAAGTACTGCGAATGACGTAGGGTCGATCTCCCTACACTCGCAAAATAATTAAATAATTAAATATTTCAATATTTCAATATATATATAAAATATATTGTTTATGTTTTTTATTTGAATGCTGTTTGCAATGATTCATGGGATTGTAGTTCTTTCCCTCACTAAAGCCATTAACTACACAGTTTTGTACCTTTGTATTTTTGTCCAGTTTTCAAAAACTTTTTTGCTTCAAATCAAAGTTTGAAATTTGGGTGGTTCACATCGTAGCTGGTTGGCTTGGTTTATGGCTTGTAATACTTTAATGAAGACTTAAAAATCCCTATTGGAAAATATGAAAGGAAAAAAATACTTCTGGAACCAGCACCGCTGAAAATTTTGTTGGGCACTGTTGCACTCTATTTCTCTTAGACACTTGTTTACACTTGTTGCGCACTTGTTTATTTGGCGCTTAAGGTTTAAAGACCTGTTTTGCATAAAAAAAAAAAAGAACTGCAACATCATAGACCCTTCAGAGTGTCAACAAAAGTGTATTTATCATTTTATGAAGGATACAGTGTGTCCTGGTTTTCAAACACTCATCACACGCCCATGTGAACAGCATGGCAATCAGCTGATCTCTGGTACTGATGCTGCTGTTTCCAGCTCTGTTGCCTGGGTAACAGCATCACTCACTCAGAGTGACTGAGGAGGAGAGAGAGAGAGAGAGAGAGAGAGAGAGAGAGAGAGAGAGAGAGAGAGAGAGAGAGAGAGAGAGAGAGAGAGAGAGAGAGAGAGAGAGAGAGAGAGAGAGAGAGAGAGAGAGAGAGAGAGAGAGAGAGAGAGAATCACTCATCCATAATCTCCCATTAAACTACAAAATTAGATAAACTATACTACCATCAAATAACCATAAATGTCCTTCTGCTCAGACACGAGCACTTAACAAAAGCTATAAATCATCATTATTCAAGATACATGTGTACTTGGTCATTTTTAATACATTACATAAAGGAACAAAAGGTAATGATAAAATGGAGCAGAGCATCTTGGTTAGTTGCTGTAGAGAAAAAGGAAGTTAGGAGGAGACTGGGGCTAGTTGTCACAAGGACATTTTGAGTCAAATGACAGTAACAACAAATGCTTTATACTTTACTTTTTTATTTATTTTTATTTATTTATTGTTAAACATTTTTTATGATTTGCTTTACTAAGAATCCCTCTCCAGACCACTGCACTCATTTACACTTAACAAACTCACTATAACACACACACACACACACACACACACACACACACACACACACACACACACACACACACACCCACACACTTTTATGTTAGATGCGATTGATCACGATTTGACAGCAATAAATGACACTAAAATCACTTTCTTTACTTTAATCAACAACAAGCATCTTAAAATTAGTACTCTAATAAGCTTCAGTGGTCTCTTTGATCATAATATTTCCAAAAAAGAAGCTTTGCTGTGATTTTAATACACACATAACCGTAATAATAAACTATAGATCAACTCATCCTGAAGCACTTGTGGCGAACATGAATGATCCGTCAGATTCTTTCTAAGCAATCAGAATTATGATTTTTGCACGTTGGATGATAAAGTGGGTAAAAAAAATTATTAAAAAAAATCAGATTTTTAAAAGCAATTTCTGAGTGAAAATTGTTTCAAAGTAAATCCTACACCGTTTATTTTTATTTTTTTTTATTTTTTTATCTTCATATACAACATTTTGACATGCATATAATAAGAACATTACATACTGTACAGAACAACCTGGTATAACAAATAAAAACAAGGGAAACATAAAATTATTCCTACATCAAGAACAATGGTGGTTCATTGTTCCGAATGACAGAACAAATCCTCTTTGTTTGCTAATAAAAGCCACATCCAACCACACACACAATACGCAGACGGTCCTATTCACCAGCTTCACCGACGGGGGTTTCTCAGCACTTTTAATTGCTAATTCACTTCAAAATGTTGTTTCCAGGGGAACAGTTACTATGGACTGTCTGTGACTGTCAGCGTTTATCAAGCTTTGCCACGTGTTGCATCACACGATAGCAACAGACCGTCAGAAAGCAACATGCTCACATACAGTACAACATCAGAGTATTGCGCAAATGACAGTTTCAGACAGATCTTCTGTTGTATTACATATCTTACTGAAATATGCATTATATTATGGATGAATGTGGTTTCATGCATATGCATAAGCGTTGTCATGGAGATGCAATTCAACTAAATGAGTAGAAACGAGATATATGAGTCTTCTGTGTGGGTAGTTCTGATGACTGTGTGTGTGTGTGTGTGAGTGGGGTTATCCTGAAATCCACAAGAATATATGTGGGGGCAGAATGTGATGTGAGAATGTGAGAACATGTGCTCGAACGTGTGTGTGCGTGTTATTCATCCACTTGTGCAAGAAGGCACGGCAAACATTTCCCTCATAGAGCATAATTACCGTAAGTGAGTTGAGATTCAGACACAATCTGAAGTGCGGCCAACCTGCGCCTACTCTTGACAGCTCAGCATATGATCTAACAGAGGCAAACGCCCACCGCTCTCCTCTCCCTCAGATGCCTGAACCAAGAGCATTTAAAGTACAAAAATAACCTTCACAGCTGTATGCCAGGAGCCCTTTAACTTCCAAATGTACAGCTTGATTGCTGTCATGGCCAATAGGAATACATGGTTTTAACTTTAGCCTGTACTGTCATGTTTATATACTGTATATATGAATGTGGTGTTTTATATATCTGAGGTCTGAATTTATATATAATCTGAAAGGATACTGTTGTCCTGGATGGCAGCTGATCCAAACACGTACAACACTGTATGCTACTGTATGACCGCAGACGCACTCAACTCTAACACTTAATTCATATGTCTGGCACTATATCTTATAGCTATAGAGTAGATTTTATAATAAAAGCAGAAAAGGCAATACTTCTTATTATAAAAGCACAGAACAAGTACAGTAATGTAATGCAAAATGTATTTATGCTGGTAAGAAATCATGGTAAAAATCATGGTTGGTTAAGTCATTATTATGACATAAAAGGTCATAAAGATGACTAATTTAAATCATAAGTCATAAATATGAGATACAAGTTTGCATGTCATAATTTAAACTTTTAACGTCACAATTATCATAATTATGATTATTATGATTTACCAAAGCATTATTGTTTTTCTATTGTGGCAGAAATAGGCTTCCATAGTTTGGTTTACTATTGTAGGGCCCAGTCGGCCAAACGACGGTTTCCAATAGAGCGGGCGGAGGTTTACTGCGCGTTCGGTCTTTTCAGCGTCACATTTGAATCCAATTAAACTTTTATCTGACTCCATTTTATCATGTCCTAGCCTGGAAATCCAGACCTAAATCTGAAAGATTAATGGTCTGGCATCGACTAATGAAAATCGGCAGCTCGAGGGGCGGCACCAAGCATGCATTTGAAAATCTCACTGCACGCAATTGGATAACACTACGACCAATCACAACAATAAACCCCATTCGCTTAGCTACCAGTGGAGCTAACTGGTAGATTAGACTCTTACCGTATCCGGTCGGCAAAACAGCAAAAACGCCCTTCTTGCAAAGGAATGATTCAAGCGCCGTCTTCTGTTCCTCTTTTAGATAAAAAGCCAAGTCTAACTCGTTCATTGTAGCGGCCAAAGCCGTTTCAAACAACTGGTGTTCATCCATAGCCATATTGCAATGTTTACTAATGACTTCGACGTCTTGATTGGTTGTAGTGTTATCCTAGCCTGGTTAAAACCAGACCATTCTCAGTAGTAACTGAGTTATGGTCTGGCAAAGCTTCATTAATAATTCATTTCCAAAGGGGCGTCACCAACGGATGTCGCTCAAATGGCTCTGGGCGCAAATGGATAGACCTAAAACCAATCAGAGCGATCGTCATCGTGTAAAGCCATATGCTGCGTCCCTAAGTTACACTACGCCATTAAAGTATGTACTCTTTTTGTGAAGAAAAGGTATTTACTTTTGAATGTGTAGCAAAAAAGTAGGCAAGCTTTGGGACATACTATTTCGTCATCTTTATCGGACGGATCTGTCGCGTGTGTCCTGTCACGTAAACTGCCCTGTCAATCATCTTGTCACAGTTAAAATCCTCTATTAAATCTAATTTCATTTCCCACCGTTTCGGAGAGAAATGTAGTAGCACGTTCATCTGCCAGTGGGTCTTTCATGGAGACTGTCCTCTTGTGTTTGCAATTTTAATGTAATAATGCATTTAAAGGTTGCTGCGTCTGGCCTGCGCAATTGGATAGACCTAAAACCAATCAGAGCGATCGGCATCGTGTAAAGCCCGCCCCAACGTTTCTGATTGGTGCCGCGATTTCGAGGGATTAGAAATGGGCTTGAATGAGCTCTTTGCCAGACTACTTGCAGAGCAAATCTAAATTTGCCGGAAGTTGTCTGGGTTTTCCCAGGCTAGTGTTATCCAATTGCGTGCAGTGAGATTTTCAAATGCATGCTTGGTGCCGCCCCTCGAGTTGGGGCGATTTTCATTTCTCGATGCCAGACCCTTAATCTTTCAGATTTGGGTCTGGATTTCCAGGCTACCAGATTCCTATAACACTTTGAGTCTCACACCAGCCGGGTATACAATCTCATAATCACAAATTTGTCAGCCTTGCTCATTAGACAGAGGCGATTGACTAATATCCTAGATGGCCATACTCTACTTACTCATTCTAGAATATATTATTAGTCCCTATAGATCTGTACACACTTAATTAAGGTAAGATTATATATCTAACCAGAGGTCATGGTCATTACCACAGAACCAAGCTGACCAACTTAACTTCTTCTAATGGTAACTTTGTATAATCATGCCATGGTTTCCCAACGTACACTTAGTTAGAATAATATTACAATAATCAGAGGTTGAGGCTCACCCCTATTTAGATTGGTCTAACAACACACTGTTGCTCTAAACGGAAAACCCATTATTAGCCTCTACAGTCTAAACATGACTAATGCCAATGTGTTAGTCGGAGTGGAGTGCTCCTCTGCTTCACCTAAACTGTATTTTAGTCCGTTACTAACCAGAGCGTAAATCTGTGGTGCTATGGATTAAGCGTAATCTACTAAATTAACAATTTCAGAGTAAATCAGAATAAATCCAAATGTAACCATTTATTAATAGTCAAATGTATCATGCCAATTATATAATCAATTCAAAGATAACCAGTACAAAACATAAAATGCTCTGGAATAAAGAATAAAAGATGCATACCTGACATTAGAAAAAATACATGACGCTGTGTGTCTGAGGATTCTTCAGATTGAGACGTCAACTAACAATGGGGATTTGCATTTATCAAGTCTTCAGACAAGAGACAGAAAGAGAGATTGTGTGTGTGTGTGTGTGTGTGTGTGTGTGTGTGTGTGTGTGTGTGTGTGTGTGTGTGTGTGTGTGTGTGTGTGTGTGTGTGTGTGTGTGTGTGTGTGTTTTCAAATAGCAACAGATTTTCTCAAAAATTGCTTACTGTACCTTTAAACAAGCCCTTTAGTGTGTTTTTTTTATTTTATTCACAACCCTCTTGTATCTTATTGCTTAAGTCATACATAGCCTAGTTTGTGTCAGTTTAGTTAGAACATACAAAGCAATAGATAATAAGATTTTTCAATTATCTTTTCTTTTGATTGTCTATCTTGGGAGAATAATTGTTGTTGCAGTACCAACTTTGACCAGTAGAGCTCTTACTTCTGTGATGTAAATTGCAAAGCAATGTGGTCCGATCTCTATCGGACAGGTTGCAACATCAAACATAATATTCTCCTAGGCAACACATTCATTAAACAGAAAAAAAGTTAAAAGTTAAAACAGTAAAACTCACAAAGTATACAGCCAATACTCAAGTGCATTGACGTGTAGCGCTGATGCTGAGCTGTTGTTGCATTTAGTTCATTATTAAAGAGAAAGAGAGAGAGAGAGAGAGAGAGAGAGAGAGAGAGAGCAATGAACACAAGAAATACCCTGCAGTGCGTGGATGTGTGTGTCCAGTCCTCCGCTGGCCAAATCTGAGGCCAAATCTTATTATCAGAGAATAATTGCTTGGCTTAAAATTGCCTCCCGCAAACTGCCCATTCAAAACAGTCACAATAAAAGCTATTTACTGTTATTACTTTGAAGCAGCTGTTGCCATGGCAGCAGCGGTTATTTTTGGAGGGAGGCTGACTGTAATAAAGAGGCCAGATTTGCCTGAGAATATTTTTTAATGTGATAATGCTTCTTGTGGAGATTATGATAGATGCTGAATGTTTGATTAACGTCTCTTTATGGAGGTGAGGCGGCTTCTGTCGAAAGCTTGATGCTGTGAACGTGTACGTCTGGTTTTATCAGATAAAATGTTTCGCCTCTCTACATGAACTTTAATTTGTCAAGTTCCTGTCTTATTTTCTTGTCATAACTCCCCAGGGGCACGTTTTTGTTGCTCGGAGGTCGCTCTTTCACGTCTCAGTAGGATTAATGGAGTTCACAGTTAAGTTTCCGTGAAGTTGCAAGATGTTGTTTCTTCTAAAACTCCTTTGGATGAATAAAAATAGACTCAAACCAGACAATTAGGTTTAGGGTAGGCCTACTTCATGCGGGCAGCAGCTCAGATCATTTGGTCGTGGATGAATTTAACGAGAAACTCTTGAGATCGCATTGAAATCTCTTTCTTCTGACAGTGGTAAAGTTAAAGGTAAAGTTAAAGAGACTTAGCTGAGATTCTCTAGAGAAGATATAGTGGCCAAAAGTGATGTCTGGAGGGGAAATTTGTTTTAAATGACCCTACAATTTTGATCAAACAATCAAAATATGAGGAAAAAATTGTAGGCTTATATTTTTAAAATGTTTTAAATATGAGGAAATACTTGGTTAAAGGGTTAGTTCACCTAAAAATTAAAAATGTGTCATTAATTACTCACTTTCATGTTGTTCAAAACTGGTAAGACTTTTGTTCATCTTCAGAACACAAATACTGATCTTGTCCCTCCATTGACAGCTACCCAACTACACCTGTGACGCTTCAAAAAGTTCATAAAGACATCATAAAACGAATCCATATAACTGACCAGGGGTGCGTTTTCCAAAAGCATCGTTAGCCAATATGTTCGCAAGTTCCGTCGTTATCAGCATCGTTCAACGAGTCTGTGTTTCCCGAAACCATCGTTCTAAAGAACACACGCAAACAGCATCGCAAAGTTGTGTAGTTGGAACGACAGCTCTCGACCTGTGGTTAGAAGCAGAGTTTCTAGTTTGCATGACATGTGGACTTAATGAATCCTTATCTTGAGAAAAATAAGCAAGCTGACATTCAGCACAACCTGTGTCTTTAATTTAGATTACATACAAATGTCATTTACGACTTTTAGTTTGTCAAGAGATTTAAAGCACCGTTTTTGAAGAGTGCGCATGTGCGAACGTGCTCGACTTTGTAAGAACGAGTCTATGATTGAATCTGGAAATAAAGCAAAATAACTGAGAAAAATTAGAAATAGTCCTCAGATGCCATGTCTGTAATTTATAGCAAAACATCTAGCGTTAATTCGATCCCAAACAGATTCATTAAAATAAGTTATTACTCCAACACGTGCGTGACGTCATAAACCAACGTGGTTGAACGACCACTTTGAGACAATACGGTTTCGGGAAACAGTCGTGACTATAGATATCATATAATAAAGACTAGATGTCTCGTCCGCGCTGCTGGCCAATGGAGGTCGACGTCCGCACATGGCGGCCATCTTGCCACAGGGAGCTCGCTCACTCGTCACATTGTGTTTTAATGGTGCATGTACTTTTAAATAACCATAACTTGCAAAATTTTCTACCGATTTTCAAACGGTTTGGTTTGTTATAAACGTCAGAGATGTAGTTATGACACTGCATACATCTGCATAAGAAAATCTGCAATTTCAACATGTTCCAGCGTTCAGAATTATAGCCACGTTAATAACGTTTGTAAGAAACCAAACCGTTTGTAAATACGTCAAGATTTCAGCGAGATAAGAGGATTTGTGTGCGTGCTGATCACTCACCTTACTTCAGATACCACAGAGCTTGCCAGAAAGCTTCCCTGTGACAAGATGGCCGCCTGTGATGCCGTTCGAGACTCCGCCTTAAGACATCTAGCCTTATATGGATATCTATGGTCGTGACTAGCTAGTTGATTTCTTCAACGATGCATCGTACTATGGTAGTTAAGCAGTGAGTAACGTCGTTGTTCGGGAAACGCACCCCAGTTTAGTCCAAATTTCCTGAAGACTCGATCGCTTTATACGATGAACTCATTGAACAACATAATTCGTTTTTTATATTTTGTTGGTTCTCTCTTGTTTTTGCATGTGTTCATAATTTCTTACTATGACAGCCTGGCCAAAATGTTGCCTGCACAATTTGGCATGTTTCAACACACTGAAGCTCAATATGCTTAAAACATATTTAGCAGATAGCCTAGGCTACTGTTAATGTGAGATTACTGGGATCTAAAAAAAAAAGCTGAAGTCTCATTTTTTTCCGCATATACTCTTATTGCAGTCTAAGAGAAACTACTGAGACATTAAGAGATCTCACTTTTTTTGATTTTGCAGTCTTCACAAATATATTAGGAGAGTAAAACTTCACATAAAGAAAATAAAGAAATAAGATAATTTAAAGACACAAAACGTTTTGTTTATATATGACAGATGTATGTTTATTTTTTTCTCTTCCCTCATTGGACCGTGAGCAATGACCTCATCAATGCGAGACCTCAGGCACCTGTTCGTCAGTTCTGAAGTAGTTCTCTTGCATAGGGCAGTAAGTAAAGAATAATTATAATAATATATACACTACAAAACACTGATTGTATATTTTCTTCGTTTTTATAAACAGACATTCAGTTTATATGAGTTATATACAGTGGAAGTGGTGTGATTTTTATTTAATTTTTCCCCTAGGTTGGAGCCTGACAAATGAATCCAAACGAAATCCATTTCCCACTCAGCTGTTAGTCCGTGTTTTCTTCCCTCTCTTTGTGTTACATCTCTCTTCTTTTTGGGCTCCATCCAGAGGAAAATTATGGATATTTGTTCTTATCACTGCCAACATGATAAACTCTGTAGGGCATGATGAACACAATCTCTCTGTCTTTCTGTCTCCTGCTATACATGATGTTCTCTAGTTTATCAGTCGAGACAGCTACTGGCCCCGAGACACTCTCCTCTGCTCCGTGGAGGCTTTAGAGTGGCAAAAACTCTACTGACTGTGTCAAAAAAAGCCTTATAAAACAACATTTTCAATGTGTTAATAAGCAATAATTAGAAAATGACTGATCACATTCACAATGTGGTTTTGAAAATCAAAGAAAGACAGAAATAAACTGAATTTAAGAAGTAAGGATGCTGAAGATTCCTGATGCGCGTGGCTCACACAGATTTGTGTTCACCGTATTCACTCTTAAAATAAAGTGTCCAATTAAAACCAATAAGGGGGTTACAGTCTGATGCCATAGAAGAACCTTCTACCAGTTTCTCAAAGAACTCTTATGTCAGGGGGAGTCTCACAAACCAGGAAATCAGGAACATGTCTGAGTCATTTCACCACAAATGGGAAATACAATAATGATAGATAGATAGATAGATAGATAGATAGATAGATAGATAGATAGATAGATAGATAGATAGATAGATAGATAGATAGATAGATAGATAGATAGATAGATAGACAGATAGATAGACAGATAGATAGATAGATAGATAGATAGATAGATAGATAGGACATATCATGGTGGTAAGAATAATGTCAAAATGCAAATATTAATGGTCCTAAAAGTATGTTTAATTTTCTTGATGCATTTTTTTTTTCTTTGATATTAAGGTGAATGTGACTTGGAAACATTTTCATGTCCAAAGGTCCATGTAGCATGTAGCCATTTGCAGTGAATTTCTTTTTAAGACAAATGTTCTTTGTTCGACCTCAAATGAACTTCATCTTTGAGACTGTTGGGCTTTTCTTAGGGGTACTGGTGTGCTCGGTACGGGCCAGGACGTTTCTGGTCTCTGGGCGTCTCAAATAAGAGCTCTAATAGAGCAAAGCCTGCGTTTGGCTCACTGGAGCAAAAGAGTCTTCTGTGTTTGAGCGATAAGCTGTGGTGTGCAGCAGAAGATTCATTCAGGCAAACGGCCAGCAGGGACACAGAGTGGATGTTAGCAGTCGTGCACTTCTCTGCACACACACTCAACCCCAAATACAGGCCCAAAACTGCTGCTCAATTTGTAGATCGCATCTAAACTACAGCTGATACAGGCTAAAATACACAGGCGTAAATTCATATTTGAATGTTTATATAAACGCATATTTGTCATTTTGAATTGGTCATATTGTCAGAGAGAGATAGAGAGATAACAATATTAAGGTGGCAGGTTGAAAAGGTGTGTGAGCATGTGTGTGTGTGTGTGATGGAGGACGAAGGTACAAAGTCAATTTCACACTAGAAGAACTTTCTGGGGAAGCCAGACATTTTGATCACTCCATTACGCTGCTGATAGCCCTGTCCCTCACACACTCAAGCTCTCTCTCTCTCTCTCTCTCTCTCTCTCTCTCTCTCACACACACACACACACACACACACACACACACACATTAACATGGGGACTGAGAGCTAGAGATTAGAAGTATGCCATTATAGTATGCAGTATACTGTGCAGAGTATGCAAATATGCAACAATACCTGAATGGCCAACTGCATTTGAAAAAATGTGCAGTATACGACTGATACTGCATCCCAATGTAATGCACTCACCTTTCTATTAGTGTGGTGAAAGAACTTGTAGCAAAGTCAACCACAAATTTTAACCAACCCGACACAGCAACACTGGATTAACCAATGGTGTGAGTTTGGGGCTGGGCTATCTGTTTTTTGACCAATGACAGGAGGAAGTGTTTGTGGAAATCTCTTTGAAGACAAATAGCTATTTTTGCAAAACTGCTTGGTGACAGTATTGGCACAAAAAATGGATTGAAAAAGCAAAATAACCAAATTCTGAGATCATAACAGAATGCCTCTTGCTTATAACTATGCAAAATATTGAGGTCATGTGACAACATTGTGGATGAATATAATGAGGACATGCATTTTTTTGTTTTCTGTCTTGTTTTCTCACAATCTTGACTTATTTTTTCAAATTTTCTCTGTATATCGTCATTTCTCTGGTCAGCTGCAAAGCATTTGATCAGGATCTTTCAAATATCATTCTATAAGCATGCAGACGTCTCAGTCCCTCATGTTGGATGGCAATGAAGTTGAGCTGTTTAAGGTAAAAAGTAATACACTCATCCACACACACTTCTTGGAATATTGGAAGATTGGAATAGCCTACTCAAACATATTTCATGTTTTTGAAAGAAGTCTCTTAAAGGCTACATTTACTCGAATAACAACACAGTAAAACAATTGAAAATAACTGCTTTCTAATTGAATGTATTTAAAACTGTAATCAATTATTAATCAGGCTTAATATTATTGAGGGAATAAAAAAAGAAAAAAAAAGAAGTAATTGTTCCAAACGTTTGACTGGTAGCATATACAATACTGTATAATGCACTTAGACATCCAAGAGAAAACAAGTCAAGATCATGACAAAGCAAGACAGAAATCATAATAATGCATGGCCTTTCAGGGCTTCTGTACTGTCTTAAATAGGCAATATACAGTATATAAGCAGCACATGTGGTAAATATTATGCTTATTATAATGAGGTTTTCTTTCTCTCCCTTCAACCAGTAAATTAGAAAGCACTGCTTATACATTTATGTTGTAAACAGCATGGTATAGCATGGAGAGCAGTTAATGATTCATTAGATGAACTGTGCTGCTTCATTAACATGTGGAATAATAGATCCGAGTCGAACCAGTGAGACTGTCTTTATCCTACTGTATCTCCATAAACACTCACACACAGGCATACCAGAACATCCAGATTCTTTCATGTGTGCATGAGGGTCTAAGAATACACACGCACATTTGATCTAATTAATCAAATAATCATTTAATTAATTTTATAGATTCGATTAAATCAATCAGATTTGTACCATATATGCAATGTGTTTTATGTCGCATTTTAACATAACTGGGGAATGGATTCATTCAAAAGCAGTCTGCTAAGATCACCCGAAATATCAGAAGGACCTCAAAGTCACACAATTAGTGCATCAGTCTCCAGCACACCAATACTGAACAGCAAATCAGTTCCATGAAGGAATAGCTCACCCAAAAAACAAACTTGCCTTCATGTTGGTCCAAACCCGTAAGACTTACTTTCTTCTGTGGAACACAAAAGGAGATTTCTTATGTTCTTCATCTTTTCCACACAGTGAAAATATATTGTTGCCATCTATGGTTCTATGAAGAACTTTTAAAATCCAAGGAAATTTTCCAATGTACATACATTTCTTTGGGAAAGAGGTTCAAAAGTTCATCCAACTACTTTTAATTAAAAAGGTTCTTTCAGGAATCAAAATTGGTTCTTCTATGGCATCGCTGCACAACCACCTTTTAGGCACCATCATCATTTTTAAGGGCTGTCAAGCTCCAAAAAGCAAAAAATTAAAATAAACACTATAAAAAGTAGTCCAAAAATAGCTTTGTGTGACAAACAAGCCAAAATTTAAATTTTATTTGTCAAACTTTGCCATATTTAGGGATGCACTGAAATTTCGGCTACTGAAAGTTTGCGGCCGAAAACTGCTATTTTTGGTTTCTGGCTGAAATGGTTTTGGAGGGACGAAATCAATCGCCGAAACAGATGTTTAATTAACGCTTCTCCAATGGCACCTTTTGACAGTGTTCAGCGTCTATTTCATGCACACAACGTGTATCAGCTACGCATTTGAACATGTGGACACTAGCTCTGGATTGACAATACTAATTTCTTGATTTTATCGGTAAATTATATGGTTTCTTAAATCTAAAATCTTATAGTCAGTGCTGTTTTCTGTTGATGCATGAACAAAACTTCGCTAGACAATTGTAGCGTACCTGCCATCCAATAATCGTAAAAAGCTTTGCTTTGTTACTTTTAATATGAATCAAAGTCTCAACATTAAAATTCTGTTGATTTTATAACGAAATTCAAACAATAAATGTTGTTTTGGCGCTCTTTAATATGGCGTGATAGATGACAGATCAAACACACGTGAACTGATCATCTCTTCTGCTTTACTACTGGTTATAGCACCAAATAAACATGGGTGATCATCAGAAGAAATGTTGAAAGATATAGTACAACATATTGAAATTAATCCTCTCTCATGTAATCACTCAACCAGTGTTTTAACCGGGGAAAGATGTCTATAAATCATATACAGTGACCATACAATGCCACTTAAAAAAGATATTCAGAAAGCTATTCAATGTTCATAAACCCATTAGTTTGCTAGAAAAATAACTATAGAGAAGAGCATTTAGCTAAATATATGCACTGTATTACATATTCATTACATTTTTATTTAACCTGTTAGTGATGTCTTGATTATTTAATGTATGTTTGATCAAAACAAGTTATTACAGTATATTGTTGTTTAAATGTTTATATTTCACCAACAAACTGTAGAAACAATTATGTTGGTAAAAAGTTGATATAAAAACTGCCTTATGTGGCTACTGCCTCAGGTTTAGCTATTTGAGTGTTGATTATTCAATAAGTTTGAATAATTAATTGATTTTTGATTTAATATTTATTTTTTGTTTTCGGTTTTCGGCCAAGTGCATCCTGAAATTTTTTTGGGTTTCGTCTCATAATTTTCATTTTCGGTGCATCCCTAGCCATATCTTATGCACATTCACATCTATAAAAAAATATTATAATAATAATAATTTGTTCAGAAATGAAAAATTTCAGTTTCTCACACAAAGCTATCATATGGCTTCAAAGTCATTTGGGCTTCTTTAATGATTAATGAATGTTGTCATTTTTGGACGTTGACATCAAACATCCTACTAACCATTTCCTTTTTTGTTCACTGTAAAAAATTATTGTTAAAAAAGTAAGTTACCTGGTTGCCTTAATTGTTTAATTTCAATGAACTCAAAATTTTGAGTTAATACAATGAAGGAGATTGGTTTAATCAATAGAAACTCAAAATATTATGTTATCTGAACCACATTAATTAACTAAGTTGATTTGACAAAAGATAATAAGTTGTGATTACAAATAATGAAAATAATGTTTTACAGTGCATGGGACCATTTTTGAGTGATCTATTCCTTTAACATTGACTTTTTGTGACAACTAATAGTTGGTGGATAATGAAGACCTCAACCAATCACGGTTTAAATCCAATTTACACATACAAAAACAGCCCTATGTGGATTGGTGGAGGTTTTCGTCGTCCTCTGGATCTTCTAACATCAGTCTGTTTAACCCTCCTATTGTTCTAAATGACTCCAGAAGCATCTGGACCCGTCGGCTCATGCCGTGCGCTTCATTTGGTGAAATCCTTCCTATACCACATGTCCTTGTTTATAGCAGAGCATGTATCAGCTATAAGACAAAAAAAAAAAATACTGAAACAATAAAAATTAAAACTCAAATCGAACTAAACTAAAAACAAGCCATTCAACTTCAAAAACAAAGAGAGAAAACCATAATGTGTGCTTTAACGACTTAATTTGTAACGACGAAAATTCTTTTAGTCTCTTTAAAAATAAAAGACATGCATATGTGTTTTTCACTGATCAGCACACGCTCCCTTCCAGCGTTCTCTCTCTCGGCGAGAAAACACAGAATAGATACCATTCATGAAAGAACTGAAAGAAATACTATGTCAGAAATATGTCTTCTTGGCAGACATCCGCAAGGTCAGTTCAGATCTATTGGGTTTCCGAAAAAGGTTCTTCGAAAGAAGGATTTTTTTCCCCCGGAAGTGTCTCCATATAAAAATAGACTAAACGGCCCTGGTATTGGTTTTTCCTATTTAGTAGCATTGTTCCGTCTTCAGTGTGTCCGGCGATAAATAGGACAGACCGGAAATATGGCTATTCAAGACAACAGATAAATCTATTGGATTGTTTTTTAATGTAATTATTTTTTACTTATTATAATATATCCACATGCTTAATCTTGTGTACGGCCCTTTTGATAAACAACAAAAAAGTTCTCTTCTGTGCGCTCGTCCAGTTTTGTCTGCCGTAATAGAATTTCGTTTCTTGGAATTGCTTGGAACAACGGTTGAAGTAATCCTTATGAGGGCTCTTGATTTCATTTGTTCAGCGAGTTGTAGAAAAAAAAAAAAAGGGTACAAACAACCAAGCCTGTTCCTGTTAGCCTCCCTTGGCCTCCATGGTTTCTTTGGATAAGTAAACCACCCAGTACACCATATTGAATGCCCCAAAGGACACTGGGAATAAAATACGTGCATATTCGTCGATCTTGCTGGCTCCTCCGGTCGCAGGAGCGGCAGGTTGAGGTGCGGCCTTGGCTTCCTTCTTTTTAATATTTTCTAATTTCGGCCCGAGGAGATGGTGAAGAGGGGCGGAGCCAGCGTTCGCTCCGGGCGACGGTTTCTCGGGAACTGTTGGCGTTGAGGGCGGGGCTGGCGGTGTGGTCTTGGAGGTGGAGGATAAAGTGGCTGCATTTGATTGGCTGGCAGAGCTGGGGCTTAGACGTGACTGGCTGGAGAAACTGCTGGTACCCTCTGAGGTGGAAGATGATTGGCTGGTCAGAGTTGGTTTGGATGTGGCTGCTGTGCTCTTGCTAGACGTTTCGGTTCTTTGGGCTTTCTTGGAGTCCGGTTGAGACTGAATGCTGGAGTTGACACGTTTTCGCAGGTTGCCATTGGTGTCTGAGGTTTGCTGTTGGGTAAAAGAGAGAAAACGTAACTAAAGTGCACAACGGATGTTGGGTAACCAAACAATTGGGTAACCAAACAGTTAATGGTCTCCTTTAACTTCCATAGTATGAAGTCACTGTTTGGTTACCCATATTCTTCAAAATAACTTATTTTGTGTTCAACCGAAGAAATAAATTCATACAGGTTTGGAACAACTTGAGGGTGAGTAAATAATGGCAGAATAAAACATTTTGGGTGAACTATCCCATTAAACTGGATGCTGACAGTAACTTTAAACATAAAGCTAGCAGAGATGGAGAAAAAACTGTAATATGAGGCAATATAAAATCAAGTTTTGGTTTAATAATACTTTCTAAATGTTTTGATGACACTATTGCATTGCCACATCTACATTGCGTTTTTAATGAGAAGACATGCAAGAGTCTCGCAACAGTCTCTGACACAAACGATTCAAAGCAAATTCAGAAATTGAGGAAACCATTGTATTGCAGCCAAGATAATGTCTCTTTACACATACATAATATTTCTGTTTGCAGAATATTTAAAAGCATCATTGAAGACATTTTAAAGGAGATATCAGGAGCTGAATGTGTCCCATGCAGCGAGCAGCACGTGTCTGTAATGTTCAACCGAGCAGACGTCACGCTTGCAGTAACGTTCAGGGCTGTAAGGAGCTTTTATGATCAGATGGTTTGCTGTTTGTGGGTGTACGGAGGAGGAGGAGGGTGGAGCTATTCTATAAACAGCTTTTTCATATAAATAAGGACAAGAGATGAGTCCACTCAGTGTGTGTGTGTGTGTGTGTGGCCTGGTAAACCCTACATTATGTGAACAAAATATCACCTCAAAGATGGCAATATCCGAAATCCTTGTCCTTGTGAGGAAATATTTTGGTCCCCATGAGGAAAATAGCTTATTAATCATATCAAATGATGTTTTTTTGACAATGTAAACATGCAGAAAGTTTTCTGTGATGGATAGGTGTATGGGGAGGGGAGATAATATTCTGTCTGTACAGTATAAAAATCATTATGTCTATGGAAAGTCTATGGTAAGTCCCCATAAAACATGACAACACATCAGTAGAATGAAATGACATGTATAAAGCAGATTATGATCCAGATGAACAGTAGCAGTGTCCTCTCTGACATCTGTAGAGAAACCTGAACCACATCCTGTGTGTGTGTGTGTGTGTGTGTGTGTGTGTGTGTGTGTGTGTGTGTGTGTGTGTGTGTGTGTGTGTGTGTGTGTGTGTGTGTGTGTGTGTGTGTGTGTGTGTGTGTGTGTGTATGTGAAATTCCTGATTGAAAGTGCATTTTTAAGAGTTTTCAATAACACTTTTAATGACCCGCTTTCTGTCTTCTTGGCCATACTGTATGAGGAAACTATATATATATGTATATACAACACTATTACACTAAATCACACAAATTACTTCAAGTATATGGAATAGAGTACAGTACAGTGCTGTTCTGTACATGAGTGAAGAGAGATCTTTCTTTCTCTCACTGGACCTGATAGCCCAGTTTTCCCCTCATATTTTTCACCATTTCCTCTGATAAATGAACAGTTGGCAAAGTGTAATTGGTGTCTTGTGGTGTGTGGAAAATATGTTAGAGCAAGCTGTGAGGAGAGAAGAAAGAGACTCAATACAACAGCTCTGTGAGATATAAACTGTGTACGAATTCCTACCTTCATAGAATGAACTACATTTGATGAGTAACTTACTTGTCATGTAGGTATGCATGTGTGCAACATAAATACATTCCTACACACACCTCATGCTTTGACCTATGATCATCAGACCCACAAGGAACGTTTGCCACTTTCTTATGGCCATTCACACCAAGGACAATAACTATAATGATTAAGAGTTTTAGTAAGCGCTCAAATGTAAAAGAATAGCAGAGTCCACACCACAACTATAACAATAACGGTACAGAGTAACAGAGTAACGATATCGTTGGAATCACTTTCAGAATTTTTTTTTTCAGCTGATGATAAATGTTGATTAAAAAAACATTGACAGCCAATCAGAATCCATTCTGCTTTAAAGAGCATTTTTAAGCGACAGGCGACAAAGCTCCAGCTCTCCAGAGCGATATTGTGCTTTGGTGTGGACACTAATATAGATATCGCTATAGTTATCTGTATAGTTATCATTCTTGGTGTGAGCAGGCTTTAAATTTGTAGTTAAACAAGTACTTAGTATTTCACCATAACAAGTAACTTCTTTTTCCTGGCATCTACCCAGTACTCTGTTGGATAGCAAAGTGTCTGCGGCTTGAACGGTTCAAATCTCAGCAGATGCCAAACTCGGACGCAGGGATTCAAAAGGATTGCTGGAATCCTACCCATAATGCAGAGTTCACATCATTTCCCTGATCATTTGTATCCTTTGCTTATTTTCTCTCTCTCAGCGCTCTGTCTGTCTAGGTAAAGAACATTTTCTTTTCAGGTTTTTTTCTTTCTTTTTTTTCTTTTACAGAATAGGAAAACCTATTAAAGGCAGCTCATTAATCCGTGGCCGTTCTGTGGTCAGCACATACACAGACTGAAATTGCTCCATACTGGGATTTTCTCTTTAATGTGACTTAATGGGTTCAGATAAAGCATATAAAAACACAAGAGGGAATTGCGCTCGCTGATAGTGCCATTTATATGCAAGCACTGTCTGAGAAAATGCCCCTTAGATGCTGTAATTCGTCCTGTTACTTTCTAAATCATCGTATTTAAAAAAAGAAAGAAAAAGTACTGCATATCAAAATTTAAAACCACCAGCAAAAGATTGGAATAATAATAATTATTTTTAATGCATTTGAAAGAAGCCTCTTATGCTCACTATGGCTGCATTTATTTGATCAAAAATACAGAAAAAACTATAATATTGTGAAATATTATTAAAAATCAAAATAACTGTTTTCTATTATAATATATTTTAAAATGTAATTTATTCCTGTGATCAAAGCTGAATTTTCAGCATGATTCTTCAGTGTCAGAAATTTGCTGCTCAATAATTATTTCTCATTATTATCAATGTTGAAACAGTTGTGCTGTTTCATATTTTTGTGGAAACTGTGATTATTATTATTTTTTCAGGATTATTTGATGAATAGAAAGTTCAAAAGAACAGCAATTTATATAGAAATCTTTTGTAACATTGTAAATGTCTATACTGTCACTTTGATCATTTGAATTAGTCTCTTCTGAATACAGTTTCTTCATATAAAAAAAGTATTAATTTCTTTAATTATTCAAATTTTTTTGACTGGTAGTATAGTTAGTGAAAGTCTATCTAAGAAATTATGAAGCAGTCCTGAACATTAGGAATGTGAGTGCTGAGATAATGCCGATGAATTCCCAGGCTGGATTATTTGTAACGCGTGTGAAGTCAAGCGTGCAGTAGTTCCCGCTGTGTTGAGCTCACCGACTGAGTCATACGAGCTCCGTTAACCTGCATCTGCTGAGATTTTCCACATTCACCGTAAAGAACCCCATCCTTTTACTCGGCGAACAGAAATGTGTTATGATGAGCAGAAGACAGAGAGAGAGGGAGAAAAGGAGGAAGAGTAATATTGGTGATTTGAAAGGCTTACAGAGAGCCACCATTAGATAAGGGACATTAACATCTTCAACAGCCTGTAAAAATGAACGACCAGAAAACAGGCCCGTAATACATCACGTCAACAGTCAGACACACTCTCACTAAGTCTCACAGCTGTCAGCATGTGCCACTTCTAATCCGCCATCTCAGCTTACGCATATTATCCCAGCAAAAGACCAAATCCACAGCGCATAAGCACACTCGCAATGTGCGGCTCTATCAGCCGTAATTAAACTAGCATCCGTTTTGTGACGTTTACGCTACAAAACTCCCATGATGCCCCAGCGGTGGCTCATCTTACTCGATGCAAAACACAAAAAATACAAAAACAAATGACTTGACTTTGTGTTGCTCCTTCCTTAGCCCCTTTACTTTTATGCATACTACTTCTACACATTATGCTTCTGTACACAGATAATTTGTTTTATTGCAGAAGTGTTATATGATGAAACCCTGGGCCTTTTTTTGGGCCGAATCTCAAAACCTGTGAAGAACAAGGACAGGTCATTTAACCCAAAATCAAAAGAAAATATGAATAATGAGAAACTATGTTTAGACTATTAACATTTTTTGCATTGCAACATTATTTACCTGACAAATTCCTGAGTGCAATGTGGAAAAATTACGATATTTAAAAGTGTTTATGCATTATGGTAATATGCAGTATACATATACATGTTATACTGCCTTGAATTTAGGGTTAAAATAAATTGAAATGAAATACATTTGATTAAAATAACAAATTACAATTATGTATCTTTTTTTTACTGAAAACGAGTTTCGAAAATCTAATGAGAATCAAAGATAATAAGAATTACCAAAAAAATTTACTTAAAAGGATGCATTACAGTAATGATATTTTTGATGAAAAAATATTCTTAATTGCCATAAAGATAATGCACATGCAAAAAACCTAAATGGTTCTTAAAATAGCTTTTATTTTCTTTATGCAAGATGAAACACAATATCTTATTTTACATATAAAATTTAGTTTCCATGCATTCTGTGAGCTGCTGATAGAAAATAGCTATTAAACTTGCCATTAAATGCTACTGGTTGAGACTGTAATAAGATGAAAGACTTGTGAGACCAAAATACTCTTCCCATCATTCTTTTTGGCAGCACCCGAAAGATAAAATACAGGTTGCACCAACCATCTTGGTAAGTAAAAATTTGCCAGTGCGTCCACTTTTTCCCCATTGAAAATCACTTGAACGCACATAACATCATAATTATGTCTTTGGAGCTTGTAATAGGAACCTCTCAGGAGGAGTTGAAGGCATCATTAGAACTGCAGCGAAACGTGGCGCATTAATAAATGAACTGATGTACAGCGTAACAGCTATTTTACACAGTTTCAGACACGGCTCATCCCATCAAATGTTAAAGCCATAAGTGTGTGTTTTATAATGTAGACAGATGCAGTGTTTGTAATGTGTTTAACAGCATCTCACCTGTAGAACCTCCTCTGTGTCTTTGGCTTTGCCTGACGCTGTGGAGCTCTTGGCACTGGCGGCAGCGGCGGCCTGTTTTTTCTTGGCTCTCTCCGCCTGCGCGTTGGTGAAGTAGTTCACGGCGGCAAACTCGATGAGAGCAGAGAAGACGAAAGCAAAACACACTGCGATGAACCAATCCATGGCCGTGGCGTACGAGACCTTGGGCAGAGAGTGACGTGCGCTGATGCTGAGGGTCGTCATCGTGAGCACGGTGGTGATTCCTGGGAGAAACACAAAGAGAAGAGTACATTAAAATTGGTCCTATTATGCTTTTTTTTTTACATTTTCAGTTTTCTTTAGTGTGTAATGTTGCTGTTTCAGCATGAAAAAGGTCTGCAAAGTTACAAAGCACAAAGTCAGCAGCGGGAGTTATTCTCTATATCAGTGTCTGTTTATGAACGCCTTGAAACGCCTCCATTGTAGTCTTGAGTTTTCTTCCTGGAACGAACACATCACAATATTCCTCATTTAAATTATTTCCGCCCAAGGCATAAGCAAAATGAAGGGGCGGGGCCTGATTGAGTTAGTTAGTAGTGTGTTGAAACTTACAGTTATGGTAAGGGGCGGGACTTTTCACAAACACGCTGGAAGCGGTTGACCAATCAGAACACACTGGTCCAGCCGACCAATCAGAGCACATTGCACTTTACGGAAGGAGGGGCTTCATAGAGACAGGAACTAAACAGTGTTACTGACAGACTGGGAAGAGAGGAGCTGCAACAATGGAGAATATGTACAAACTAAATAATGTGTTTTTATGAAAATGTGTGAATGTATGCATACAATTCTGATACAAACTCCTGCCAACCACTTTATCTGATATCATTTTGTCTGCAACAATTAAGCTATGATAATTAAGATGGTCTGTACTGGTGGTTGTATGGAATACTATTTTACAAAGGTTTAGAGGAAATAAAAAAAGTTAATATTACTCAAATACTGTTTTTTAAATGTTAAATTATTTCTACTCAATTTTATTTGTTAATGTACAGTACCAGATGGAGTTACTCAGATTTACTTAATTTTTTTTACTTGCCTTTACTCAATTTATACAGTGTATTTCCTTGATTTCACAGCTTTAAAATTGACCAAAAAAAAATGTAAGTGCAAAAATGTTTCACCAAAAAAATTGAGTAAATCATAGTTAAACTTTTTATAGTGTAATGAGTTGAGTATGAACATACTGCTCTTTATGCTTAATTTCTTACGTGATTTCTCTTATAAACAGGTAAAACTGCTTCACCTGTGACTGCAAATCATAAATGGAAACAAACTGTTTGAGTATCATTCCAGTAGTCCATAAGTGTCTATTAGTGATAATAATTCCTTTATTCTCTCCTCTTTCCGGTCTATGTTTCCCTTAGGAGTTCATTAAAACTGACCACCATGAAACAACGTAATTTGCTGAGAGTTTAAAATCAATGAGCAAAACTATAAGTGCCCCATTAGTTTATCACAAAAGTCCATAACATTAGGCTAACAGAAGCAACTGGATATAAAGACACAATAAGGCACGATGAAACAATAATTGAAGAGATCTTCCACTTTAAGGCAGTATGGAATTGTATAATCGTATGCATTTCCATAAAACAGGACCCTCACTTTTACAAATAAAGGTTCTTTATTGGCATCAATGGTTCAGTGAAGAACCTTTAACAATCATGGAACCTTTCTTCTTCTTCTTTTTTCTAATAATAAAATGGTTAATTTAAGAAGTCTTCATGGAAAGGTTCTTTGGGGAACCAAAAATGGTTCATCTATGGCATCAGTGCAAAAACCCTCTATATTTTTAAGAACTAATGAGAAGAAAAAAAAAAAAAAAAGAAAGAAAAAAAAGAAAAAAAAAATAGCAAAGGTCTTGATTTTATCCTCCAAGAACTGTTTGCATTATGAAAACAGTTGAGAAACGAATTTGTGATGTCAATCAAAAAAGATCGTTATTTCAGCCATCGCTTCAACATTTTGCTTGGAATATCATGCACATCAAAAAAAAAAATAGTAAGTATTTTCTCCTCCTTTATGATGAGCTATATCTTGATTATTTTTTTTTATTTTTTTTTACCAATGTTCTGCACCTCACAATGTTCAGCTTGCAGAACTTCTCCCAACTTTCACGTGTTGGTCAATCTACAGGTTTATTTGGTTTATGGGGTCATCCCAAACGAGGTGTTCTATAGCAGTAACACTCTGAACCACCAGGGGGAGTCAGGAATTCACTCTTAACCTGCATGTCTTAAGTTGGAAGCGTTTCTGCCACAGAGCAGTGAGCATGCCAGACGTGAGTCACACACATACACCAACACACAAATACACACAATCACGGAGGCAGCCAGTATCCCTTCTCCTCCCACACACACACACACACACACACACACACACAGAATCTCTCTCGACTCACACATACACCCACATGCACACGCTAATAAAACATAAGAAAACACACACACACAAACCTCTTGCACATAAAGCCAACCCCGCACACAAGACTAACACACTCTCCTACATATTTTCTCCGTATTCTTGAGTTTGCAAGTGCCTGCAGACGTTAGAAATAAACATGGACATGAAAAGACACTTTCACACTAATAATTTGTTGTTTGTTGGTTGGCGTGACAGCTGTTTTCTGAACCACTCGAGTCCACTTGAAACGAAGCCTGTCAAGAACATGTCTGGGTCATATTTCAACAACAACAACAAAAAAATCGATATTTATGACCATTTCTATTTTTTACATTTGCATTATTTGTATGACAATTAAGCATGTGCCCTCAGTTCTGATTATTGTAATTTTTTTTATTAATTTTTTTACTGTAATTATAGGTTATGGTATTTGTGGTACTTCATTATGCCGATTTAATAAAAAGACTATTAAAGTACTTTTTATACGCTAACACATTACTAAAAATACAATACTATTAATCTAATATTGAAAATCACCTAAGAATTAAAATAAAAACCATCACAATAATGATAATTTGTGGGGAAAGTGTTTAATTGTCAAAAAAAAAAAAAAAAAGATATATATATATATATTGAAAAATAAAAACAACTCAATGGTCCTAAAATAAACAGAATTTTCTTAAGATTTCAAACTATAACAATTTTTATTTCATATATTATTTCATATTATTTTAATATTTTATTTTAAATATATATATTTGTGCTACATTTAACTATTATCTATTATAATATACATATTTTTTTTATATATTTTTAAATAATATATATTTAATTTTATAATAGATACTTGTTAAAATGTTGAAAGTGTTTATTGGTCCTAAAATAGGCTTCATTGTCTTAACATTTCAAATTTGAAGTTAATGTTATTTATTTATTTATTTATTGAAATAAAATACATCTTTGAACTAAACAAATATATTGATAGACTGAAAGACTGAAAGACTGACAGATTGATTGATTGATTGATTGATTGATTGATTGATTGATTGGTTTGGGGGGTGAAGTATGACCTGTGCATGATCTCTCTCTATACATGCACCCTAAAATGCATATCTCAAAGCTGCTAGTCTCTGCAGAAATTGCCTTCTGTGAGTATCATTCTTTGCATCTCACCACATACACAAACACAAGTGCTGTTCTGTGCATGTTAATTTTGTCAAAGGACAAAACCATGAATAAAACAGTGAAGTTAACACCTGTACCTGAGTTACCTAGCTACCGTGGTAAACAGGCACCGCCAGAGCTCACGGTGGCACTCGGATCTGCGGGGGCAGGCCGAGGGATTTGCATCGAACTCGGGTTTAAACCAAAAACTGCCTATAAGATGAGCTCACAGCTCTGGAGAATCATCCACACTCTCTGGAAAACTTCACACGATCACAGCGCACTCACAAACGCCCACATACAGACCGATCTGGAGCGATCAATAGGTACATCACAAGCTACATTTAGCCAGAGGTGCTGGATGTGTTTTTGCTTCTGTTTTACTGCCGAATCCACAGTACTGTGAGAGCTTTGCTTTGGTGCCTTTCTGCTATTGGCTGAGAAGGATGAGGGAGCTGTCGCCAATACAAGCAAACACGAATAATAGAACAAACAAATGGGGTTACAGAGCCGGTCACGGCCTTCAATCAGATGCTAACTAAAAGGAAAAGTAACTAATTTAAAGTAAAAGTTCACCTTTAAAGACTATTATGTCAATATTTACTCACCCTCGTGTCCTTTCAAACCAGTTTCGACTATCTTTCTTATGTATAGACTTGGCATGTGAAGATGCGTCGTGTCAGATTTGATGTCAATGACACCAAACAGCATAGGTTCTCAGTACATTTCTAGGTAAACTATCTGTTTTAAATGGGTCCTGTTTTATTTCATATTCTAATTTATGGATATGTGAAAGTATTATTAGCATATGCACATATCAAGGTTCGACTCACGTCAAGTCAAATGTATTTGTATGGCATTTTACACAATACACATTGTTCAAAAGCAGCTTGTTAATGCTTATAATGTCTTAATATCTCCATGTCTTATAGTGGCTTTTAGCAGATCTGTATGAATGTAACATAGTTTAGTTTCTCCAACGAAACATACAAGCAATCAAGCAGGAGAGATTTGCTATATACTGTAGTATACAGGCCTATCACCCCTACACGAGTGTACAGTATGTATGCAGATAAAGTTGGACTTACTCATATATGCAACTTTGTATAAAGAGCTGGGTGATAACATAGTTTGCATTAACAAAATAAAAAATCAGCAAGTTGAGATTTTATGTATATTATAAATCGCACTTCATGAGTGTACTGTGTATGAGTGTGAAACTGAATGACCCATTTTTACAGTTTAAATGGTCTAAGTAGAGAAAAACAAGGCAAGACATTTTATTAAACTCTACCAAACTAATTTCAAACTACATTGTGCTGACAAAGGTAGTAAAAAAAAATCAGTAACTCAGCCATTAGGAAGCCTTTCCAAAGTACACTAGAGACATGTGTAGAGAAAGCGAAATATGGAAGCCATCCCAGAACAGATAAACAACAGATCATTGTGGTCTCCTGCTGCGTCCATTCTGCACATGCACCGGCCATCAAAAACCCACCCTGTCATTACCCAGAAACCCCTTCACTAAGCACACTTCCATCTAGGACACGAAAAGCCGCTCCTCTGGCCCGAGTCCAAGCGCACCGCTCTGTTAGTAGCCATCTGAAGGTGGGTCATTGTTACACTTTTCCAGTGGAGAATGAGAGCGTGCTATTCTCAGCATCTCTAGTGCCCCAGGTTGAAGTGTGGAGGGAAACAGGAGGTGTGTGCACGAGCGTGTGTGTAGATGTGTTTTTGTCATGTAAAGATAAGGTCACATGCAGCACACATGAGTGTTCAGGACTGATCACATGGTGCTAAAGCGATGCCTGCCAGTGGAAACGAGAGCTTGAGCCTCGGGATTGAGCCTCCTAACTATTATCCTAACTATTATGTGGGCAGGTGAACTCATGAACATGAAACTCATTTAACAAGCATACACTCACTCACATTTTTGATCCTGCAACACACACAAAAACCAAACTCTATCGTTTTCATAGTACTGGGTATCGCCAATTACCTCATGATATGCTACACTTCGTGACACGCGTTATGATTCAGTAGTTTGTGATGCATCACAGCATCATACATCAGGACTGAAGCCAAACCAAACTAACACTTTAACACAAACAGAAAACACCCTTCAGATAGATAGATGGTTATCTCGCTTCACACATATTCTGGGTTAGTAATTAATCCTTGGTTGTCAAGATTTGAGATTTCACACTGTACATACACTACCATTCAAAAGATTTACTAAAGAGGACCTATTACGCTTTTTCAACTTTTAGTGTGTAATGTTGCTCTTTGAGCATGAAAAAGGTCTGCAAAGTTACAAAAAGCTTAAAGTCCCCTCCAGCGGGAGTTATTCTCTATATCAGTGTCTGTTTCTGAACTCCCTGAAACACATCGATTGTAGTCTTGAGTTTTCTTCTGGGAACGAATATATCACAATATTCCTCATTTAAATAACTCCTGCTAAAATCATACGCAAAAAAGGGGACGGGCTGTTTAAGTTAGTTAGTAGTGTGGAAACCTGGGGTTATGGTAAGGGGCGGGACATATCCGAAACACGCTCAAAGCGGCTGACCAATCAGAACACACTGGGCCAGCCGACCAATCAGAGCACATTGTGTTTTTCGGAAGGAGGGGCTTCATAGAGACAGGAACTAAACAGATCGTTACTGACAGACTGGGAAGAGAGGAGCTGCAACAATGGAGAATATGTGAAAAATAATGTTTAAAAAAAAAATCAAGCTTGAAAACCTATTCTAGTAGATCCCAAAAACAAAATCAAGTTGCATTTATTTGATCTAAAATAGAGGAAAAACAGTTATACTGTAAAATATTATTAAAATTTTAAATAACTGTTTTCTACTTCAGTATATTGTAAAATGTAATGTGGTGCAAAGATGAATTTTCAGCATTATTACTCCAGTCGTCAGTGTCATATGATCCTTCAGAAATTATTATAATATGCTGATTTGCTGCTCAAGAAATTTCTGTCAGGACCACTACCGTCAAATATGATTGACAATTAGCATACAATTTGGATTGGCGGTATGGTTCCGTTCTGGGCGAGAACTCCCTGCGCATCCATGCAGCCTAGCATGGATAAGAGCAGGGAGAGCAGCAATAACCCCCCTTGGGGTAAACAGAACTGAACCAACATGAATGTATTGCAGATATCATTAATTCAAGATTTTAAAGTACGACATAATTCGAGAATTTATTCTGATTCGAAGGGAATCAGAATGCCAAATCCTGACTGACGAGAGGAGGAGCTGGGGATGGAAGAGGGTAATTAGCTCCTGAGAAACGCGATAGCTGCTGATAATACTGAAGGAGCTTATATATGTATACGGTGATAGGCGTCGTATTCCTATAGGTAGATGTGGATCAGCTGATAGTCAGCTGATGCGAGCTTGACTAACGTGACCTGCCAGAACTAACGCTACACTTGATATTTATTATTAATATCAATGTTGAAAACAGCTGTGCTGTTTAAGTTATCTTAAAAGAAAGTTTAAAAGAACAGCATTTCTTTGAAATAGATATATTTTGTAACATTATAAATGTAATGACTGTCACTTTTGATAAATATAACGCATCCTTGCTGAATAAAAGTACTTAAAAAAAAAAAAAAAAATTTAACGATATTGTACCTATTGGCTTGTCCATCTACGTAAATGTGAGAATGTAAATCTGCTCTAGTTGTCATAAGAACTTACTATGCATAAAACAGAAAATGCAAGACAAAAAAAAAAAGAAGAATACATTAGAAATCTCCAACCTCCATATGAAAGTGTGAAAGTTTCTGCTACTGTACAAAGTGCATGAATATCTAATGACACCAGCTTTAACGCAGTTCATAATCGTTTGTCTTATGCTAAACAATTTAATGTCGCATCTCCAGCACGGCACAACTTCACACTGTATATCCTCAGCAATGCAATCTGGGTAGAGAGTAATGCTAACCCACTTTCAAAAGCGGCCTTCACCTGAGGTTAAAAAAGAAATGAACCCAGCATTACCCACAGCAGAATAAAACAAAATGATAAAAAAGGAAGAGAAGTATAAAAAATGATAAATGGATAGAGGGAGGAAGGGAGATATGACAGAAGGAAACAGCTCTCTTCTCCATATTTGCATGAAAACGGTGTTGGCGGCTCAAACAGTGCAGAAGATTTGAGAGTAACACATACCAAAGACAGTTCTGGCGGGTACGGATTCCTTATTTATCCAGAAAGACACTTGGGAAAGGATTACAGTCATGATGCAGGGGATGTACGTCTGAATCATGAAGTAGCCCATTTTCCGTTTCAAGTGGAAGTAGACCGTCATTACCACATATTCACCTGAAAGAGCAGAGAAACAGAAACAGGAAGTGCCTTTATAATCCTGAAAGTGAACATGCATAGGAACAAGGTCAGAATGACAGTCTGTCACCATGGCAGACTTATTTTGGCTGAATAGCAAAGTTTTCTGGCTGTTAAGCTGCGCTGGCAGATTCATCTTATTTTAACAGAATGAGGCTTGCAGCCGTATTGGGAACCAGAGCTCCAGTCATCAAAACACACGCTGAATGCTCCAAATCTCTTATGTCATTTTGATAAGAAAGATGTAATAAATAAATAAGCAATTGGCATTGTTTCCCCCCCACTCCCCCTCCCCCCTCCCCCCTCCCCCCTTCCCCCTTCTGTTTAATTGAAGTACACAGTTGCTCTAAAAAACCCAAGCCGTTCTGAAAGCGCTCGCGCTGACCTTTACGTTTAAGCTGACATTACGCCATGTGGCATGAGTAAAATTGTTTTTCTTTTAATCTAGCTTACGTCGCTATCAAATATTCTCCGTGATCAGGTGACTCTCGGACACAGACCAGGTGACTCTGAACATGTGCGCGCTGAAAGACGGACGTGTGTAACGTGACCGGTCGGCTTTAAGAGTATTTGTTCAGACCTACTGACTTTTGGTGGAAGAAAACAACTGGCATTTGTAACGCACAGGATAAACCGTAAAGGCATCACATCTGTTGGAGCTCAATGTTTAAAATGTAATTCTTCCATTAGAGTGAGCAGTAGCCTATAATTAAGTCTAATCAAAACTAGATGTGCATTTACAGAAAGAAACAGCAGTACTTGCAATGCCGCACAAGGATAGACTTTTTGGTAAGTTTAGGTTTTCTGTGTCAATTAAATAATGTTGTTTCACATCAGTTTAAGTGGTCATTTTGTTGACCGCAAACTAAAATGCTCCATAATGTGACATAATAGCAGCCAATCAGAGCATATTATATGTTATAATCATGGAATGTAGGATTTGGGAGCAATGCTTTCATGGTAGAGGCCACATAAAAAGAAAACAAGCTGTTGTCAAAATGTCCATGTCATGGTCACAGCTGGCTTGGACATGTTTCTATAAATGGTTAAATATATGAACGCACATGTTCAGAGTCACCTGATCACGGAGAATATTTGATAGCGACGTAAACTAGATTAAAAGAAAAACCTTTTTTTTTTTCTTTTTTTTTTTAAGATTAGAAAACCTGAAAATGAATAGATTCTTCAATTCTCAATGGGGTTTAGACCTCAATATATGCTGCTTTGCAAGCACTACTCCATCATTTGGGGTCAGTAAGACTTTGTTTTAAAGACTAATACTTGATTCAGCAAGGATGCATTAAACTGATAAAAAGTGACAGTAAAGACAGCAACATTTGTTGCTGCAACATTGTGTTCAACATTGAACATAATAATAAATGTTTCCTGAGCATCAAATCAGCATGTTAATATGATTTCTGAAGGATCTTGTGACACTGAAGACTGGAGTAATGATCCTGAAAATGCAGCTTTGCATAACAAGAATAAGTGACATTTTTAAATATATTTAAATAAATTGTAATATTATTTCACAATAATACTGTTTTACTGTATTTGTGATCCAATAAATGCAGCCATGGTGAACATAAGAGTCCAAATCCAATTTTTTTGCATATCTGTTTGAAATCAGATTTAGCCAGTGTGAACGGCCAAAATATCACATGAAAAGCGATATTTACAAATCAGTTTTGAGCTACATTCATAAGTGGTTTGAAATCCTATTCAAATAGAATTTATGGAAATCCGTTTCAGCCTGACCGCTCTGATCGGATTTCGCATGTCTTTTTTTAACTTCCTCACGCCACGTAAAACATAAACGTCAGACGTTGTTGTGAGAAAACATGCTGAATGTTGCTGCAGAAACAAGGTTGTGTTGTTTCAAAGTGTCGGACGAAATGACAATATAACGGAGACATGTTTTGGACCGGCGGAGACGACAGAAATTCTTACATTTCTGCCGCTGCCAGAATCATCAGAAGATGCAGTAGTCCAGCGCAGTGGAAACATATTGCCATGTAAATAAAACAACATCTGTATTGCAAACCCCTCCATGTTACGGTTGTTGTTTTTGGTGTATACTTACCAATGCAACACCATTGCCATATAAACCAATAAAGATATTTCAGAAAACGAAAGACCGGCTAGGGACACTCAAATCGGATCTTAACAGTTGTGATACACAATGTGGACAGTCAATAATTTTAGATCAGATTCCAATCGGATACACAAATAATCGGATTTGGACTGACGGTGTGAACGCAGCCTTACTGACCCCAACCTTTTGGACAGTAGTGTATACTGCAAGATGTTCGCATAAACATTTTTGGGCGTCATTGTGATATAGTGTGGTATGTGCGTGTACCTGTGATGGACTTTACAGTCTCGCTTGACACAGTCTGTCCGATCAGGTCGTACTGGACCAGGCTGGACGACTCAGGTGGGACCTCCACAGAATGCTGAGGGCCTTTGGTCCAGGTGTAGATCACCTCAGTCATTGGATAGGCATCTGATAAACAAAAGAGAGCCATCATAACAAGAACAGAGGGAATATGTGTGTGCATAACCCTAACAATCGGACCATATATCTGTGGCATTGTGTGTATCCTGGTGGAAATGAAAAAGACAGAAATGAGATTAACCACTGGGTAAATGGAGACTTCTGCTGCAGTCTCCAGGTTTTTCTCCAGAGAAAAAAGGCCTTAGGTAAAATGGAAACAAATGAGGCAATTGTTGGCATACTGCTGGAGACCGCAGATCATAGGGGAAAAAATGGTTCATATTGAGTTTTATGATCACAGATTTTGGTAGATTTGGTCAGTCTGAGCACGGATTGAGACATTGCTGAGATTGTTGTTTTAGTGGAGATGTGAGATTTCAGGTTTCAGTAACACTTTACAATAAGGTCCCATTAGTTAACATTAGTTAATGCAAAAACAATGAGCAAAAAATTCAACTGTTCATCGTTAGTTCATGTTAGCTCAAATCCATAAAAAAAAAAAAAAATCATTTCTCAAGAGAAATGTCTGAGAGTTTTCATTTGCACCTCTACTTAATTTCATTCCTGTCTTTGGGAAACAAAAAAGATCTCATTTGTGATGTTCCCATCCTGCAGGATATCAAAAACTGCTTCGATTTGCCAATCAGAAGAACGAACTCCAACATTTCTGATCTAATTTCACAACAATTGTCTAATTTTATTTCTATTTTTATTTCACCCAAGGAAATAAAGGAGTTAATACTTCAATTAAAGATATCTGGGAACTTCACCAGGTCTCCTGAGCTATGAAAGCGCAATCTATGAGCAATGAAATCTTCCTCTGGATATGCCTACGCATGGAACCGTGCGTATTAGTCCTCGAGCTCAGGGTCGAACGGTCGCCGCTAAGACACTGCTCTTTCCTCACTGCTGCCCACTTCCTCCACAGTGCGTGCCAATCTCAAATCTGAGCCAAGCAGAACAATCATCCTGACACAGAAATCAGATCCGCTGAGATGTTCTCAAGCTAAGAATCAGACAGATTTCATTTATGGAGGAGAAATCCATACATCAAACAGAGTAGAGACTGACTGCACATCCAGGAGTCCGTCGGCACGCTCCCTGCGCTCCTGTCCTCCTTTGAGATCATCACCATCATCCTCATCTCTCTCTATCTTCCTTAATTCTCTTTTTTTCTCTCCTCCTTGCTGTCTCTTTCTCCATTTCTGCTTCTGAACCCCCACACACTGGGAAATAGAGCAGAGGAAGGACTTCCAAGACACCCACCAACAACCCCATGAAAATAGACAGAGAGAGCGCAAGAGAGAAAAGAGAGGGGACAGAGAGACTAAATGAGTTTTGATCCAAAGTCATGCTGAGCATGACAACATTTTTTGAGGGGAACTGAATGAACCCTAGTGAGAGCGAGAGAGAGAGAGAGAGAGAGAGAGAGAGAGAGAGAGAGAGAGAGAGAGAGAGTCATACTGTATCAGTGCAACTTGAGTTTATTTACAAACTACATTTTCTGATGTTCTGATGTTTTCTGCCCGCACAAAAGTTCCTGTCACTATGCTTATGTTTTGTTTAGGGATGCACCGGTATGAACATTTTGGCCGATACAGATAACCGATAATTGTTTATATTTGAAAGCCGATAACGAATATATTGGCCGATAAATCTAAATCCAAGTTTTTATATAATTTTTGATTACAAAAACAAATCTCACCTTAAAATCCATGTCCCAAGCACACAATTTTAATGTTCTCATTATAATGTTGTGTAGCCCATATGACAGACTTGCGCTGCACATGTTGCACTTAACTGTAATTTCCTTTTTTGAAGTGATTCCAATCATATTTCAAGCAATTCAAAACCATCATGGTGAACAGTTCGCATCTGAAGAGTCTCAGCTGAAGGAAATAATCCATTATTTATCGGCTTTAATATATATATGTGGCCGATATCGATAACATAAAAAAATAACATATATCGGCCGATACCGACATGGTGGCTAATATATCGTGCATCCCTATTTTTGTTTCTATAGTTGCCAGGGTTTTATCGTTGCCAGGGCATTTACAGTTGCTCTGCGAAATCTTGTCAGAGAAATCCAGTCATTTCAATAGGAATATTCTATTATTTTTTTATAGAAGAAGTCTAATTGCTTAGTAAGATACCAGCCCACTTCTCAACAAAACCCTTAATGTGAAGAATTATTCATGTCTAGAGGTTAAATTGTGGTGCAGGGCTGCATGATTTGGAGAAAAAAATCTACTTGTGAATTATTTTTTTTTTTTTCTTGAGATAATACAGTATAGGGATCTCCCAGTCACGTGACCCCTAGCCGCGTGTCAGCCATTTTGACGGAATACTATTGCACAAGCGCACATCGCACATACATGAGAATGCGGATTATCACGTTTTATGGCTGCGAATTGATTAAAATAATGAATAATGGTCACTGTATAATTATCTTGAGCCTGCTGAAATGTTCCTATAAATATATTTTCTTTCCAACTGTGCAATCTTAATAATAAATAGGCTAAATATATTTATCCACTAAGCTGCAGCAGTCCTATGCTCGTCTTCCCATTAAGTTTTTTTTTCTCTTTCTGACATTTCATACCTGTTGTTACATTTTTTATTTTTATTAAATTGACTATAAAAAAGATTGCTTGTGTGTGCTGGTGTTCATTCCAGTCTTTTAAAATAGTTGAATGAATGAATGCTCGCGAGGTGCCTGTAACGATTTTAAATAGGCTAACGTAGGCTATTTAATCAATAATGTACACAGGGTAGAGGAGAACGACAGTCAACTACTTTGAATATTATAGCATTTGGGGCATAAACATGTAAATAGTGAAAAGACTGACATTGAAAAATGACACAGAATGATTCAAATTTAATATTTAAATATTTGATCCAAATAAATGTTCGTGGTTCGCACTGATGTTATTCATTTGTTCTCACACACTTCAGCGTCGCGTTCACTGGCCACTATCTATTATTAGCGCAGCGGCCGTCAGCTAACTCTTCACGTCATGTCATCATAAAAAGAAATATACAAGAGGAAGATAAAATAATTAGGAATCATAGATCCATATGAAGCACCACGAGTTCTTTTTACAGGCATTAAATGTGTAGAAAAACTTCCTGACATTGAGTTCGGTGACATTTACAGCTACCTTATTCACTTCCCATCACGCTACACCGGAGCTTCATTAAAAGCATACAAAAGCTTAGCAGGCTATCGGTATCACGAGTCCGGATGGGTCAGCAACTCTTTGATTTGGACGCCAGCGGGGAAGGATTTTTCAATCATCACCGCAAAGGTTGGTAAATAGATGAATATTTCGCGACGAGCTGTATTATCACCAGCGGTTTAGCATTTTCTATTCCGTCAAGATGGCTGCTCCAAATGGCGTGACGTCACGCGGGACGTCCCTATAGATAACCGAGAGCAAGTGAAGTGGGAGAGAGAGGGGAAAGGATTGTAAGGAACAACATTTCAATCAACCAATTAGATTTGAGGGACAAGTTAACAATTTATGCCAAGTTTTGGCTTACAACCAGGGTTAGGTGGGTTAGACTACATCAGTGTTATATAGTTTACCTCTGATTTTAGGGATAACTTATGGGTAGGGTTCGGTTTAGGGGTGGGGATAGGGTTAGGACTACATTTTCAGACAGGAATGTTGTTCCAGGATCAACAAATTACATTGATCCAGGAACATGTCTTTCTAGGCAAAATCACAGTGACCATATATGAACACAGTGCTGCGCTTCACTCATGCAGCACATATATATTTGTTTAATTATCTTACAGCCTTTACGATTTAATAATCGCACAAAGCCATATCACGATTTCGGTTTGATTTCGATTCATCTTGCAGGCCTACAGTGTAGGATAAACTACACAGTGAAGTTTCGTAAAAAAATCACTAACCCTAGCAAACATCACTAATAAATGAATACAGAAGAGAATGACATGACATACAGTAGGAGCAGAAAACTGTATCAGAGTGCAAAGGAAAGAGCGTAAAATGAAAACGAGAGCTGTTATAGGTCTGCGCTGTCCCGGGGCAGGAGGGAAAGCTGTGGTGACCTTCTCGACTCTACAGGGGACGAACAGCTCTCTGTCTAGATGCTTCCCCCCAGGCCCAGAGAAAGGACATAAAGATGTATATAAGAAGACAAAGAGAAGAGAGAGCGAGATATCTGTCAGCACATTAGCACAGCCACCACTACAAAACCAAAACATTGAGATCGTCCTCCATCACAATGTCACAATGCGCCAGCAGGAGCTCTCTGGACTGATTTTATCTCCAGATCTTCCAGCAGTCTCCATAAAAGAGCCCTACCCACCTGCCACATATTCCCATTCGAGATTAGGCCTTCCTTTCAGATTTCGCTTTCTTTTACCTGAATCTTTTTTTTTTAATGTTTTCGTTTTCATTTTTTGCTGACCGACTGTCGTGAACAGTCCTGCTGATATGGAGATTCTTTGTTCAGTTTTTAGAATATGAACTAAGTCTGTATTTACACACTCAGAGGGAAAAGTAATTTCTCCTTGAGGAGAAGAGTTTTTTCAGATCTCTAAGGTAAAGGCTTAAATTAAACTTGTAGCTTATGTATATAAATGTGTGTATATATACAGTATATGTATATATATATATATATATATATATATATATATATATATATATATATATATATATATATATATAATATATATATATAAGTTCTCTCTCTCTCTCTCTCTCTCTATAGAGAGAGAGAGAGAAAGAGAGACTATGCCCTACTTATACTATGCCATATACTGTTTTTATGAAGAACAAATACATACTTCTGAGTGTGTAGCAGAATAGGCAAGCTTTTGGACATACTACTTCGTCATAATTGCGTCTTTAACTAACTCTGTTGTGTAGTTACGTGCATCCTGTCACTGTTTAAACTGCCCTGTCAATCATCTTGTCACCACATTCAGTTTCATTTATTTTCCCACCGTTTCGGAGAGAAATACAGTAGCACGTTGATCTGCCAGTCGTGGGTCTTTCATGCGGAGACTCTCCTCATGAGTTTGCAATTTGCATAATGATGCATTTATGTTAATGACCAAACGTATCTTTACAAAAGTTCACAATGCTGTTACAGAAGAAATATATTGTGGATAACATTGAATAAATATCTTTTCGTCAGGTTAAATACTGATTATTAATCATTCAAACCACTATCTAAACCTCTCTACTTAACCATCGGACTAGCACATCCGCCATATTTGTAGTTTTTTAACACTTTTTATTTGTGTTTGTAGTTCTAAGCGAATCCCCGTCCAACGCACAATGGGTTGTGGGCAATATTAGCCATTAGAGCGTGCACGGATCTGCACTTCGGATACTAACAGAATAAAAGTAGACCATCCGGGTATCTTTGGAATACTCATTTCAACATACTACGTTTTGGGACACACCAATTCTTATTTCGAATACAATTTAGGATGGAAAGTACGCGAATTGGGATGCAGCAGAAGTCTCCTTTCTTACACTGAAGTCTCAAATTTCCATCCTAGAAAGCATTTGATTGGACAAAAACAAATGTGGAGAAATTCAAACAAGATGAGTCATCAATAGTTTTGGTGCTTTTTCCTGCAAGAGAAAACCTCTACATTTTAAATGCATAGGCTAAAAGTGAAAGTGTCAGCCTTTAGGAGTACACTAGCATATAGATGAACTTCAGTTCTGATCTTATATCTCTACTCACAAATAAAAAAAACCTTAAATAATCCATTCTGTTCCCCATTTGATTTGTTTAATCATCTGACAGTGAAGAGAGAGAGAGCGAAATCCATTTTTAAAGAAGGGATTACTTCAGTGCTCTTCAAGAAACGGTTCATAAGTTCTTCTCCTAACCCCGAACACGTCATCTAAACTGCCATGTCCCTTTACTCAGAAACAGTGTCTCAAATCATGCTTTAGTGTTTTGTGGGATGAAGTAATCAGCATATATAAAGTATAATCCTCACAGCTGCCGAACTTCAGAGGACAGGAATGGCCATCCATCGGGAAATTGACGAGTTTCATCGGGCATTCTGCACTTATTGTCAATCTGTGAAAAAAAACAAAAAACAAAAAACACACATATATAAATGGTTAAAATATTGAGGGTGTGATATCCACCAAAACCTTTAAAGGTCTTTCACCAAGTAGGATATGGAACAACATTTCTAACAACCATCCAGTACTGTAGGCCTTAGGGGCTTCAACAAGATTCATATCAACCTGCTGTTTCCCACAACACCATCTTTTGTTGGTCCTGCAACAACATTTATCCAGGAACACCTCCTACTTGGCAAAATGACGGTCACCCACGAGCAAACACAGCCTGCCAAAGTCTTTTCAGCGTAAATCGGACTCAGGACTGGACATGCGGTACCTCATAGTGTACAGGATGGTGCCGTTCTTCATGATTCGGAAGAGTCTATTGGGCGCAGTCATGTTGTGAGCCACGGATCGTTTGCCATTCCTGAAGAACGTGTCAGGGGTCCAGACTTTGGTCACCATCAGGTTATTTAGACGGAGGATCTCCACCGGGCCCTCATACCTCAACCGCCTATCCACCCACGTCTGGCGGAAGAACACATCCATGGTGTACTCCTGGAAGAAAGCACAAACACAGAGCTGTCAAAACCACACGCAAATCAATCTGACTTACTCCTGACAGAAAGCTTCATTAGAGAGATTCTGTAAAAAGCAAAAAAATCCATCATAATCTTGCAAAAACATTGTCTAGATTCTTAAACAAACACTTATCCACATGCTGACAAACTGTGCTCCTGCCAAATTCCCCAAACCCTTAAAAACAACATACAATCTAAATGATCCCTATTTACTTTTTAAAGAAATTTAATTCAATTCACATGTTTTTGTTTAGTTCACATAGTTTCAAAGCAGCTTTACAGAAAATGCATGTCTGCTTTACAATTTAGAGTGATCTGTTATCAGAGGTAACTGTCTATGTAATGCATTTCAGAAATGTACATATACAAATCACACAGTTAGCTAAAAATGTATTAATTTAAACAATTTAAGGCAGAAACAATGTGCTCATTGAAGTAATGAATACATGTTTGTTAACAAACGATTATGACATATAGAAAATTGTCTCAAAAAGTCAAAGGTGACAACATGAACTGAAGCATTTCTTATCAAATTCATCAAAGAAAGAATTTCCTAGAAAACAATTCCCCTGTAACCTTTAGAAACATTAAACCAAAATGAATCCTATTTACTTTTCAAAGAAATCAAATTTTCAGCATTTTTCAGCATTTTCAGCGATGTCTCAAACTGTGCATAGCATGTATGAAATCAAAAGTCAAAGGTGTCAATATAAAAACATTTCTCATCAAATTCATCAAAAAAAAAAAAAAATAAAAATAAAAATAATAATAATCCTCTGTAACCCTTAAAAAGAACATTAAATATAAATGAACCCTATTTACTTTTTTAAAGAAATGTCCTGCTTGTTCTCTACACCATTAATCAGTCAATCTTATTCTACTGAATAACTTTTATTTTCATAATCCTACAATAAAAACCAAACTTGCTACACTTCTGAAACAGCTTTTTAAAAGCAAAAAAAAAAAAAAAAAATCATACTGGAGAAAGTTTGTTTCATTTCACAGAACATCTCGGATGTTAAATATGTTATGAATGCCCTGCAATGCATTGTTTTTTGCTGGTTTTAATATTTTAGGTACCAATCTGGGCTGAACACTATATGTGGTCACATTTAGCACTGTTATGCTCTTTTTATTTTGAATCTCTACCACACTGTACTTGATTTACTCTGACTAGGCAGATAACAGCACCTTGCATTGATCTAAATGGCAAACTGCCTGTATTATTTATTTTAATAATATCTCAGTGGACGGATATGATGCCTTTATATAACAGCTGCTCATGCACACATACATGTACACACACAAATCCGACCTGTTCACATATAATCATAAACATCTCAGAGCACTCACCATCTCCACGTCGGAAACTGGGCCAAAACTTGTGACGTAAATATCGGTCTTCACTTCCGTCACTGGACCTGGACATAAACAGGAATCTTTAGAATCACATTACAATGACCATAAGCCTCTTATGACTAGAAATAGATCTGAAAGAAATGTTGACTTTTTACAGAATTGATGTGATCTTAATAGTTATATTAGTCATTCTCAATGTGACCCAGTTATTACGAGTGAAATAAGCAGATTACCACAGAATTGCTTTTGCTTTTTTGGCTCTCAAAGTCAACATGAACCATTCTCAACCAATTTGACTTGATAAAAAAAAAAAAAAAAACCTCTTGAACAGGGCTTTATTTGATGAATCAGATTTGTATTTGATGGTGTAAAGTGTGTGTTTCGTATCAGAATGGAGTCAGAGCTGAATGTGAGAAAATCCTTCATTATTTGCTAATAATGTTGTAACCTTGTTAACCGGCATTAGATAACCACACAGATTATAGAAAGGCTGCATTGCCTACAGTATGGTGGCCTAAAACAATGTCTAAACAGCTATTTGGCTATTAGTTAACATGACCTAGCAACCCACACAGTCTAAGGGTGTGTTCACACTTGTAGTTCGGTTCTCTTGGTTCTTTTGGTCCAGAAAATTATACATTTAGTCCTGGTTCACTAAGCGTTTACATTGCCATTTTTAACACTGAGCCTAAAGAAAAAAAAAATATATATATTTTGTGAACTTACCGAACATCCAAAACAATGTGGTGTGCTGGGCTAAATGTGCTCGTTGTATGTGTCTACATATGATGCCATTTTTACCAGCTGAGAACTCACAAAAAGCTTAGAAAATGCGTAAAAGAGTACAAAGTGCCAGGAATTCCTCTGCACACACAAAATTAAAGATCTGCGGCAAAGAGAGGGCAGTTTCGACAACTGTACTGAACTGTAATGGGCAACAAAGTTCCTATGACGTGAGAAACCAGATGCCTGAGAAGTCTCTCCTTTTTATGCTCCAACCTTATGACATCACATCCTGTTTTTGGTTTGTTTAAATGTCTCTGTTGCTTTCACATCTCAGTCCAACCACAGCAAAGTACATTTGAACCCTGAAAATTAGCACGGTAAAAGACTGTAAAAATGCTACAGTAAAAAACTGTTTTTTAACAGTAAGGTTAACAGGTTAACAGTAAGTGTCCTTATTATATACACTGTATGGTGAATAACCGTAATAGATCTAACCTCACAGTAAAATACTGTTAAATTTACAGTTTTGGGAAGTGAAAAAGAACAAGTAATTTAATAAGTTCAATGGACATTCCAGAATTCCCTGTGTGGCATTTCACATCTGATGTGTTTTCGTTGAAAAAACAGTTTCTTCTTGTTTTTCTCTTATCAGTTATGTACATTGGGGCTTTATGTTATATCTAATGTTCTTAAATTAATGTTTATTGCATTAAATTAGTGTTGTGTGTTACCATGATGGTGTGTTTTGTGTATCTGTGTGAATGACACTGTGCTCCTTTTATAAATCAGTATTTACTTACTGAACTTTGATTCATCATGTGACTTTCTCATCATCACCTGTGTTTGGTGGTTGTCAGTGTATTACAACGGTACAAAACAGACAGTACTACTTGGTTGGTATATTAACATTATATCAGTAAATGAAATGCGTTGTTTACTGTAAATTTAAGTTTAATCTGTAAAACCTAAAATGTTGCTACAGTTTCTAGCAACCACAGCTGCCATTTTTTTTTTTTTTACCATAGATTTCACATATTTTTACAGTGTGGGTCTCGGTTTACTTGTTTGGTGTTCACCAAGGCTCATATGGCAGCGTTCACACTTACTCAAATGAAACGCACTAACGGTTCTAGAGCAAATCACACTAGAGTTTGTTTTATTCAAACCAAACCTGCCAAGTGTGAACACACCCTAAGTGACCTCAGCCAATAGGAAAGCCAATTC